>NW_028279965.1:0-106957 GCF_059751315.1 Micrasema longulum | reverse complement strand
TGTATCTTAACGGCCGTAGTAAACGGTGATGCGGTGGACAGGCGTCGTAAAGGTGATTAGAGAGTGGTTTCCCAGGAAAACAGTGTTAAATGGTGTTGATAACACCGTTTTCCTAGAAAACCACACTCTAGTCACCTTTACGACGGCTGTCCATTGCATCACCGTTCACTACGGCCGTTAAAATACGGCACCGCTGTCCTAGGAAACCCTAGCTTTAGACAATAGTATGACAGTATATCTTTACTGTTTATTCTTGACGTGAGATAACTAATAACTTCGCTGTAATTCTTCAATTAGTTACTAAGATTTTTTATCCTTGGGCGATCGTAGTAAAAAACCAATTCGATTAGCATAAAAAGGAAATAGCACGGTTAACAGCGAACGTAGAATGGAAAGATTTAACCTTGAAATGTTTTATGCTGTTAGATCCAGTCACAATAATGTATGTTTTTATTTTTATAAGACGAGGCAGCTGTTAATCACATTTTAAATGCTTACTATCCTCGTATAAAGTAGTTATTTAAAAAATATTTTTATTAAATGAGTATTGGATTGCCAATACTGTATAGGTATACCTTAGTGCATTGTTTTTTAACCTGTGGGTCGCGACCCCCTGTGGGGTCGCGGAGCCTCTGTAGGGGGGTCGCGAGAGGTCGAGAAAACTTCAGTTTTTTTATACAACATATAATTTGTGAGACTTAAATAAAAAGTCGATAAGAGTTAAAATTATTATATTTAACAAAATTTCCCTATAATCAATCATACAAGTCAGAAAAATGCTAGTTCAAAACACACATTATTACAAAGAAAATAAATATTAAAAATGTGTTTAAAAAGAAAATGATTACATCTGTGCTTGCTTATCTTCGTTCATTTTAATGTGAAGGTTGCGCTTGAGTTTGTTCAATTAATTTCTCCCATCGTGGATCCGTTTTTGCCACATTAAGTATTAAATCGTTTTCCAAATTTTAGCGAATTCTTAGTTTACATTTTATTCGCGCTATTCATGAAAGTGCTCTTCCACCGCATATCCTCTTAACCAGTTTTATTAAGTATTCTTATGAGTAAGAACGTTTTTTTTAAATTGTAAGGAAAATCAATACATAACCAAAACATTAGCTATGAAATAAAAATCATATGAGTATAGGCATATTTAAATCTATCAATTTTTTTTTTAATTAACAGACGTGCATTCTTATGCTGTAAAGGAATAACCTTCTTGCAAAAAATGTTAAGGACAATTTTTGACAATTGATCTTGAATAAATATTTAAGAAACTTACAATCAAGCTGGAGTTTAAACAATACCAAGGGACCTCAATTTGACTCTGTGTGATTTGAATAAACTTTTATATGAAATTTCTCTCTGTGTCCAGGCAGATGAAGAATACAGTTCTATGAGTGAAAAATAACAAGAACCCTGGATGAGTGATTTTGATTCGACAGCGGCTCTCAGTTAAAAACCCTGAAAAGGGAAAAACAGAGAAGATAAGTCCGCTTCGTTGTGTAGTGGTTGGCGTATTCGTCTACCATCCTTAAGGTCCTGGGTTCGATTTCAAGACAAGGGTTCCTGGTTTGATATATTGTTCTAATATAACGCCTAAAATATTTTGTTATTTGTAATGTTATTTTGGTAAAATAAATTTAATTGAAATTGAATTCCTGGCAAAGCGAATGTGAAAAACTTATTTTAAAGATAGTTTAAACTCCAATATTTCATTGGTCTGGACTGATCACCTTACCGTTATGTAATATATGATCAAAATACTATGAAATTGGTAACCAACGCAGTGCCTTATGCACCACTGGGTGCGGAAAGGGGAATAATAATGGTAGTTTTATATATATCAATAATATTATTATGAGTCGCTCTTTCGTTCTTGGAATCAAACCACACATTGAAATAAAGAAGACACATTTTTTATGGTAGGTAGGTATACTGTCTTACAACACACAATTTTATGAATTTCGACAAGAAAAACATGTTTTGATTTTCCAGTTGTTGTTAGCTTAGGGGCAAATATTTAAGAACGGTAAACATTCCTGAAATTAATTGAAAAAAAATAATGAGATATTTTTTGACGTTGGTACAATACAACGTCAAAAGTATTTTGTATTCATAACATGACGCGGCTTTTTTACATTTCGCGAGTAAAATATTAAACATTTTTTTTAAATTTGCAAATTAACATTAATGTTCCTGTGGGTTCTATAACAAAGAGGATTATGAAAATCCTGAACACTTTTAAGCCCCTGCTTCGAAAATTAAGAAGGAAAAACAAATTCATATGAATAGCACCGACTCTACTAACAATGCGTGGTTTAATTTTCACAAAACGCAAAAACCATCGACCAACTGTCCTATCATTCATGGCATATTTTACTTTATTTTTAATTTTTTTACAGGTCAAAAGCCCTGTAGATGCCTAGACTTCTATTTAACCTTCTCTTAAATGTTGTTCATCTTTGTTGTAATATGTTAACATATTTACATATTTTAAATGTTATTTATTATGTTTTCACTACATTTATTACTTTGTTTTTACTATGTTTTTGCTTCGTTTTTTAACTACATTTTTGCTATGTTTTTACTACATTTTTTACCATATTTTTACTCCTTTTTTTACTTTGTTTTTAACTTTGTGTTCTATCTTTATAACTGTATCTATATATTTATTGTTTTATACTTTTTTGACTGTCTTAGAACGGGGTAAATAACCCTAGTTAGGCAGTCAAAGCAACTTTGTATGAATTATAATTTTGTGCAAACATTATTTTTCTGTCACTCTCCAAGGGTTTTTGGATGGTTTAAGCTAACAAAAGAAACTGTTTATATATAAAAAAAACAAAACGATAGGTACACGCTAATGGTAAATACCTAAAGTGTGTAAAAAACAATGCTCTAGTGCCATAATCCAGGGAGAAAATACAGAAATACGTATTTATAAAGAATAGTTAGACCTCGTTTCCTCTTTAGTCTTAGGTCCGCATATGCTCGATGTAGAGACATCGCGTTTATTTGAATAATAAAATGAGAAAATAATTTACTGTTTTTAGAGCATTCGTAAAATAATTCAAGTTTTATTTGATATTATTTTTTATACATATTCACGATGGGAGTCAACGCGAGATTAACTTGAATGTACAACGCATTAAAAAAAATTTTTTTTTTGATAAATTGCCGATAAAACTGAATGTATTTACTTTAATATCGACTAAAGTAAACATGTTTTCAAACCTTCAAGTTGATTAATTAAGTCTTGATTACAAATGTTTTTTTGGGTCTAACTCACTCTTAATTTACAGAGTTAAATCCTAGTAATTAATCCAACAAATTTATTACTTCCATCAACACTGTAGACATTTTCCTTTAATCCTCTCTAGAAATAATCATTTCTAAGTCGGATCAGTTATGTAAGAATCCTTAATCACCCTGGCAATCTACTTATACTTGTGAATTTTGACTAAAGTGGAAAGTCCTACAATAGGATTTCGAATAGCTTTTTGTGACACAAAAACTCGATGGTTTTTGTTCCTTGGCCTCGCATTCTCCGAAGGATGGCTTGTAGCTACATTATCAAATTAAATTAGCGCTGAATAAAGTAAATATTTATAGAATAGCTTCATAAAAAAATATATCGTTAAGATACAAATGGAAAGGAAAATCTTGACACTCAAAACTGACACAGAATAAATCATTTCTTTCGTATTTTTTTAACGACTCGTGAAAAGTCACGCAATCAATGTCATATTACGCTTTTTGATAGTTTTTCCTTTTTTTATCAATGAATAATATATGTACGAGTATATCACCTTTCAGTATATTATTTATAAGTTTTCATCCTCATATCAGTTCGCTTTTATAAGTCTGGTTTGATATTTCACGTTTTATATAATGTATCTTTTTAATTTAAAGTAGCGCGTGTGAGCCTTATATTTAGATTAGAATCGGTATAAAAATGATATAGAATACGTACGTGGTTTATGGATAAAATTATACATTTTCTTTGGAGGTATCGATAAAGATAAGTTGAAAACGTACCTTTTATTTTTTTATTCAATATTAGAAAACAAGAAAAAACTCTGAATATTTCATCTCATAAGTCGTGAATAAAATGTAAATCTACCATCTTACCTTGAGATTCGCTAACCAATCTAACTAAAACAGTTTTTCTGTCTATTCTCGTGAGATGGGAGTCTGCAAGTGGGTTCTATATTGTATCAGTATCTCTCGGCCCGTTTGGGTAAACGTTCCCTCAATCCATCTCTAGCCTAACTGGATTATAACATATTGTTCGTAGTTGGTTCGCTTTACCAGATCTAAAAAATGTTACAGATCTCACTGTTTGAAAAAAAGTTGTCAGAGAAATGAAACCTCTTAATTTACAGCGTCGTTTTTAGCTCAATGCCTAATGCTTTGTTCAAAGATTTGTCAATCGATCGGCATGCCGAATTCTCGAATAAACATTTATATCGATTGTAGGGAGATTATTTAATGGTGAGAAATGAATTCAAATTAAAGTAAATGTTTAAAAACGCTCAATCAAAAATGTAAATCATCAATTTAACGTCAATTAAAAACAGGTTTTTTCGTATTCTAATTATATGAACGTTTGTAAATATTTCACTAAGTTTCGTATGTCATATTTTATGGGGCATTGTTTTATTCCTGCAATTACAATCTGCATCAACTAAGTTTCAAAGTGCGAAAAATGTATTTAATATTATATAAAGAAAATGTACATTTCAACGGCTTACTTAATTACGAATATTACAATTAACATATTACAACAGGGAGAACACAAGCATCAAAAAGTTTCTTTTTAAGTAATGTGAATACTTCGGAGATTTTAGGATAAATGAGAGCTTACCAAAGGCGGCCCATGGTAAACCTCGCCTTCTTTCTTCTACCTCTTGATTATCTTTGCCGAGCTTTATTTCATGTCCTAAGTATATATATATGAAGGAATATAGATGTTCAAATATGGGCAGAATGGTGAATGTTACACAAGTGTGTAAAGTGGCCATTTAAACCAGCCAATGACAGGTCATAAGCCCTGTAGATGCCCAGACTTCTATATTACCTTCTCTAAAATGTTCTTCATCTCTGTTGTAATATGTTAATGTTAACAGCTCCCCAGGGAGTTGAATCCAGTCATTGTCTGCAAAAATTTGGACAAACTCAAAATATTGTTGAATATTACAATGTTTTATTTTTATCGACGATTTTCTTTTTTTGTGTAAAGTGAGTGTGTGAGTGGCATCATAGAGTTAGGGATACTTTTTTATGGTAATATATATGTATTTGTATGAATAAATAAATAATAAAGTTCCTGAAAAGGTTTAATAGCTATTAAAAGGAAAAAATAGTTCCAAAAAATCGTACCAATAAGAAAAGGGGAGAATTCTAAAAAACTCCTTAAGAAAAATTATAGCGAAGATGAAAAAATATCCAAAATCGTTATGCCAAGCACAAATTGCTTTTGGATTTAAAATATGTTTGCCTATCACTAAATCCACCGACAAATCCGAGGCTATGATTTGATTGTGATATCCAGACCCTTTTCATTTAACTTAGTTTACGAACCTTTCAAATTGTAGGATCCTGTATTAACTCTTTCCAAATTCTAAGATAATTCCGCTCTGTTATCTTCGAATTCTTCCTTAAGTAGAGACGGAGGCTGTAAATAAACGGGAATCGGACCTAAATCCCAATAGAAAAGAACTATAATTAGAATGGTGACATTCATCGCTTGTTCTTAAAATCACGCTTCTGCCATACCTATAATATGAAAATATTATTCATAAAACCTTTTTCAGTCTTTTGTAAAAATCTCTTCCGAGAATTTTCGCTTCGTATTCAATATTTTTACGTCAAACAGCCAATGTTTTTAAAGAGGACTAAGATAAATTTTACTACTCTAAAAACGGCTGGTAAAAACCCTTTTCTTGAAAAAAATGTTGTATTTTTATTAATAGTAATGATGTTAGGGTCGTTTACTCAAAATTAAATCTTGAGGGCGCTTTGGCAAGAATTTAGATTGTAGTTTTTCACAAACGTTTTTCTTACGTACCTAACACAGTGAATTACATTTATTTCGTATTCCAATGCTACAATAATAGCCCTTTCGTACTTTTTTGGATTCCTGAATTAAGAGAAACCATCTTGAAATTTACATTTGCTGAGTTTGTTTTTTAATGCTAGTGTTAGTTTGTACGAATTAAATTAATGAATCACCATCAATTTCCAAGTGCAATTGCAGCGCAAGACTGATCATCTTACCTTTCATGTAACAAAAAATAATAAATACAATAAAATATTTAATAAACATAACTAAAACAATAAATTAAATACATATCGTCTTGCACATTCTCAGTTCAGTGTTCAATTGTAACGACAAGAAAACAATTGTATGGCGGTTATGGACAAACATATAAACACACAATCAAATTCGCTAATAACTATTGGTACCTAAATGGAGAGTAATCACAGATTTGTATGGCAAATTGCAAAAAAAAAATTTTAACTGTTTAAACTGAAACAAGGCCATTTTATCAATTATTTTTATCACGGGATTTTGATTTTTAATTATTTTTTTATTTAAATTTATTTCAACAGCGAGGGAAAACATTTTTGAGAGGGGAATATGGAAGTCTAGGCATTTACAGGGCGTATGACCTGTCATTAGCTGGTTTAAGTGGTCACTTTACACACTGTAACATTCACCATTCTGCCCATGTTTGAACATCCGCATTTCCTCAACTCTTCCATCTGTTGACTTTTGTGAAGTAAAATAGCTGAAACCTTTATCACGTGGGTGAGATTCATCCGGCTGAACCAAATCACCTACTAGGCAACGCCTGAAAACAATTTTCCAATTTTTATATTTCTTCTTTTACCAGGTAGTAATTCAACAATGTTTTGGGAATGTCCAAATGCTTGCAGACTGGCTGGATTTCCTCCCTAGGGAGTTGTTCATATTTAAATTTATTTCAACAGAGAGGAAAAACATTTTTGAGAAGGGAATATGGAATTCTAGGTATTAACAGGGCTTATGACCTGTCATTGGCTGGTTTAATTGGCCACTTTATTTATTTAACTTTTTTACATAATGTTAATTGTAGATTGGCGGGCTATTTGCCAAATGGAAATTTCTTCCAACCAACCATAAAATAAAAGTTTTATTTTTATAATTCAAGTTGCAAAACTTATTAGATAGAAAAAAAAAAGCTTAAGATGTACAAAAATATAAATAATTGTATTTGTATATAAATTAACTTAAATCAGTACTATTACTCAATGGGAAAACAGAATAAAGAAGAAAGAGGAAAGAGGGACAGATTAAGAAAGAGAAAGGAGATGTTTCTTCAGACGTGATTTAAACAGAGATACTGTAGTTAACATCTTTGATAGTGGATGGGAGATGATTATTCCATATAAATGATATATTTGAATTCGACGTTAAATTACTATTTTAACGATAGTAAAAGTTTTTTTTAGAAAATCGCTGTGATTTATGATAAACACGTACATAAAAATAATATAACTTCGGTCTATTTAGTTTGTGTAAAATCCAAATAACAAGTAGATACCCAAAATATATCATCTGCTAACACGTGTTCAATGTTTTACGTCCTGGTTATAAATAAAAAAAGGCAAATAGTAGATTGCGGATTAAATTACTTATATATTAAAAAAAAAACAAATATTTAAATTCTGGGGTCATTTTCAACGAGTTATAAATAAATTAGAAATTGAGAATTAATTTGGATAGAGTGGGGTTTGAACCTTGGATCTCTGATCCGTGACTCCGCAACACTAATCACTGAACCACAACCCGATTCTTTTTTAACTATTGAACATTTTTTGTAATTTTAAATCTTTAATTTGATTAATTTTAGCAAGATTATTATTGACAGCTTTTTAGATTTTTAATTTTTCATAATTATTCACCTAGGTATCGATCAAACTGAATTCTGCCCGTTAAATAAAACTAACACTATAAGTTATTTACCATCGGTCACTAACTTGTACATTTTTTTCTTACCTGCTTAATGGTCGACCATTGACTGATAAAATCGTGGACTTGGGTCCCAGCAAAAATATATTAGGGGAGTACGGTACGCCTAAGAGTACGCATTGTTTTTAAAAAAAATAATATTGTGACTATTATGACTATAATTATTAATATACATTAAAAAAAAATATTACTACTACGAGACTTTATTAATAATCTAGTCAAATTATATTCGATTGTATAAATTGCATCTATCTTAAATTAAATTTTATTAAAATTAATCTAATATAAATTCTAATAAACTGCTTTAATAATCTATAATGAAAACTAAATTTTGGTCCATATACAATTTTTAATTTTTCTTTTGTGACTTGGTGTTTACATATAATTGGTGAAATGTGTTAAGTGTTATTATTTTTTTATTTTATAAATTGTATTTATATTATGATATCTTTTACTGTTTGTGAACTGAAAATAAATAAATAAAAAGAGATGATGCCTCGTAGAACGATATTTTTATATTATGTTCCGAAAAATGAGCGTTGTGGCCTGAACATTGCAGTGCAAAACGCATAGAAGAGTAAAAATAACTAACTATCTATGCTAGTTTACTGTGAATTTTAAAGGAAGTCGCGCCTTTTTACGCTGTTTCACATTTAATGACTACAAGTTAGGTTCCGGAACTTAGATTGAATAGAACACAAAACGGGTGCTTAGTGCTGCATCTAGTGTATACATACATATCAATGAAATGATCTAACTTTGGGCCTCTATTACAAAATATATTTATTATATTATATGGTGATTATCGAAAGGTAAATTATTTTCAAACAAATTTATTTTAGTGATTTTACACATACTAAATAAGTACGCAGTTATATGACTTAACATCACCATCACAATCTTAGTGCATCAAATATTTTTTTTTTATACGCGCGTAGATTTCCTTAAACTAAACAGTGGCTGTTTAGGACGTTATTATCATTACGGTTGAGAACCCCTGAGCTCTTATCAGGAGACAGTTAGTATTATGCTTAGGGCATTCAATATCATCATCATCAACCGCATCCAACCACTTTCTGCAACTCGTCTTATGTCATCAGATCACCTTGTCTGAGGCCTGCCGACACTTCTTCTACCCGTTCTGGGTCGCCATTCCAGGAGTTTTTTGGTCCATCTAGATTCTGATTCTGGCTATATGACCAGCCCAGCTCCATTTCTGGTTGGCAGCCCTGTAGACCACATTGGTGACCTTTGTTCTCGCTCTAATCCATGTATTGGTTTTTCTGTCTCTCAACGAAATACCCAGCATTCTCCTTTCCATGGCTCTCTATGTCGCTGATAATTTGTGTAAAAAAAATTTCGTGAACACAAAAGTTTCACAGCCATATGTCGGTACAGGGAGAACAAAATCATCAAAAAGTTTCTTCTTTAAGTAATGTGAATACTTCGGAGATTTTAAGATATATGAGAGCTTACCAAAGGCAGCCCATGCTAAACCTCGCCTTCTTTCGATTTCTACCTCTTGATTATCTTTCATGAGCTTTATTTCTATAACTGTCAACCTTTTCAATGATTTGTCTATTTACTAACATGTTACATGCATTCAATATACATTGCGACAATACCAACAAATCAATGATTTATGATTTTTGTTATTTCGAATATTCCGCGTTATCTTTATTTTTATCATTATTATTTTTATTTTTTTACCCAAGTATGTTAAATATTGAAATCGCAAAGTTATTTTACAAAACAATGTATAAAACAACTGTGTAATACGTATAGATATATTGCTATTATATTATAATTTTGTCAAAGAACACTGTTATGTTAAATTTATTTATGTTTATGTTTATAAAAGGCATTTGTGCCGTGCCGTGTAATAAAGTCATTGAATTTTCAAATTGAATATAAAAATATTTGTCGTCCTCAAGAACATTGCAACGATCGTAAATAAAATATAATTGATTATCACTAACAACTTCAGATATCGCGTGTTAGAGGTGGCCAACACGATGTTAAATAATATATCCTTCTGAGAGCAATGTCAAGTCATGGCCGATAATTTTATCGACGACGGGCGACTAGTATCTAGGCCTGTGACGTATGACCGGAGGCTACTGGCTACTGGTTATACACCTAAACCCGATACACTATTGAACGATACCATAACAGACCCAATCGACTGTCAAATTTAAAAACCTAGTAATGGACAAATTTTTGAAAATCCATGATTTTACTGTTACAAGGTTATATAATGTATAATTTATTTTGGAATTTTGTGTAAAACCTGTTTATAAAAGGGTTAATTTAATGATTTGAGATCTAGCAATGAAAAGTCCATTCTTCGATTACAATTTCAAAAGCTAGTATTTAATGGCAAAAAATAATAAAATCTAATAACTTACATTCACTTATTGGGTTATGAAATTACTCCAGACACATGCTTGGTTTTGATATTATTTTTTTATTGCTTACATCAATAATTCCCGTAAACTCTTGTCAATAATAAATCATCCTGACTGTTGAACTGCGAATCGGACATGGAATATTCGTTTTGAAGGTGGTTCTACACTGCAATATTTCATTGTTCCTGGTCTGGCACCTGAAGAGTAAGACTAATCACCTTGCCTTTCATGTAATTAAAATGCGTTTTCATTTATAATAATTTAAAAAATACATTGATATATAATATATTGAGATAAAACTTCATACCAATGCGAGCTAAAAAGTCGTCCTTAAAGGAAAGGGAATGACCAGCGGAGAAAGCGAGTATTGTTACGTCATATCACGTCAACTTTGACAAGCAAAACAAGTAGTACAGTAAAAAGCACGGACCTTTTACATCGGTCTACTGTAAGTTCTATTCAGTGTGTCACTCCCTTCCGCATACACGTCACCTTTGTTTATTGTTTCACTATACGCCCGACTAACTGAGCAGGACAGAGACAGGAGATAGCTTAGGATTGATTAATACTGGTAAAATATTAATTTAGCAAATAACATGTGTTTGCACTTGTGCGACAGTGACTAGTGACTGCCCAAAATCTATGAAAGCTACCCTTTGGATATTTTTATCTGTTATGTTATCCACAGTGTTGAAGTGCCTTATCTGTTTAGTTTCTTATTGTTTACTTTTAAGCACAGACACTTTACAAATTTACTATTATGCTCAATGTTTGTTTTTGTAAATTTATTGATAATTTTAAGTTGCCAGAATTTCACTCGTCCATGCACTTTGTAGCTGCAAGACGATTAGTAATCTAGCTTCAATAGGTAAATTTGATCAACTATCAAATATCCAAATTTAGTAAATGAGGTCTAGAATTCCAACCGTCCATGCGCTCAGTAGCTGCAAGACTTATTGTAATCTAACTTCTTTTTTTGTTTTTTTTGTTTTTTTTTTAAATATCACTAAATCTCTAAACTTTATTGTCAAAAAAAAATGTAAATAGGGGCTAGAATTTTTATTGTCTATGCGCTCTGTAGCTGCAAGACGTGCTGTAGTCTAGCTCCTGTATGTCATAATTGGAGACAAGGAACTAGAATCCCAACCGTCCATGCCGTCTGTAGCTGCAAGACGTGGTGGGATATTTATTTATTGTACAGCGCCCTTGAGGCGATTTTCACCGCGCTGTATAAATTATCCAAATTTATAAATAAAGAAAAATATATATATAAAACGTTTTTTCAACATTAAAATAGGTATTTTAAACAAGTATTGATTAAGATAAAAACATTGCTTACCGGTGAAAGGTTAGACCATCGCTTTTTCTATCTTTTTTCGCTTAGCGTACGTATGGGTATTTTAGTAATTGCGAGGAGAAAAGTAGCCGGGGAATGCTCGTAACATACTAAAGTCCGTTCTATCAAACTTATGCCAATTGAGGTAACATATTTTAAATGCTTATGTTTACTCTAGTTATATACCTTAATGAAGAAATAAAGACAATTGTAACCGTTATAATGAATCGCGAATGTACCGGTCTTATAAAAAAAAAATGTAATTTAAAATTGAAATAACTAGCTAGAATCTTTACTAGCGTTTGAATCTAAAAAACACATTTTTGAATGCGTCAAGCACGTTAGTATGTGAACTGTGCGTTCTATTTTTATCCGAGACATTTTAATTTAACTCTACCCAATTGTCCGATATTCAACTGCCTATTGTTGCACAATCTGCTAGTGAGTGTAATAATTTATATATACACGTACACACACATACAATATACAAACACAACTTGTCTAGTACACGTGGGAAAGATAGTCACTACGAAATGTATGTGCGTAATATTATGTATTGTATAACAAAATCTTGGAATAAAGGTGTCGATTTGATTAAATTCAAGTACGGACAAAATTATTAATGGCCCAAGGCTCCTGCTAATAATTTAAATTGATGTAATAATCAAACCATTCAGTCGGCATCGTGGTGTAGTGGTCAGCGCGCTTGCCTACCATTCAAGAAGTCTCAGGTTTGATTCCCGACGTGGTTGACATGAAATTTTTATTTGAAAACGTGTTTTCACATCAAAATATTTCATAGTCCCCGTACTGGCACCTGAAGCGCAAGACTGATCGTCTTACCTTCATGTAATAAAAAATATTAATGTTTGCTGCGATTGGTGTACCAATGCAGTGCTCTATGCACCGTGAGGCGCGGAAAGAGAATGATGATGATGAATAATCAAAACACGTTTCTAAACGTGTCGCTAGTTTTTGCGTAATGTTTTTTTTATGTAATGTATATTTCATGGTTCAAAATAAATAAATACCCTTTTCCGTACTTAATGGCGCTTAAGGCGCTGCATTGGTAGGGTTGAGTAGGGAGAAAAGTGTTTTTTTTTACATTGGATTGAATAATTCGAGCCCATGTACGTTTTAGAGGAATTCTGAGTTTGCTCACTTGTAATTACATTATTGTAGCGAAGTTTTTATTTAAAAGAATAAAGTTACTCCCTGAGGTATAAAAATATTTTTATTTTTCTTGGAGAAATTTCTGGATGCACTCGAAAGCTTTCTTTTTTTTAAGATTTATTCATCACCAGCTGATTTTTTTTTCTGGATCCCAGATCCTTTATTCTTTGAGTGCTTTTGTTCGAGGACTGATTTTTCGGGAGTATCGGTGAAGATAGCATTTCAATGGCGCTTTTTTCCTCTCGTTGTCATTTTTCGAGGATCAGCTTAAGGTATGGGCTTCACTTCTTCAGAAGAATACTGATGATTTGACGTGGCTGAGTGCACAGTAGTGCATATATTTGCAGCACATTGGATTATATCTAAAGTGATAGTGTCACGTTTGGACTTGCTCTGGTATGTACGTGTCACAAAAAAGTAATATTTCAGAATAATATCTAACAAAATTTATAATATAAGCATAAAGTTTCTTAGACTGTCAACCAGGGTGAGTGTTAAATTGATATCTCTGGAGACTTTGTCAGGAATCAAACCAGGAATTTTAGGCAATGTAGGCAAATGCACTACCTAGTAGATCGTGAAGCTCAGACTCAGACTCATTTCAACTCAATTTACTTTTTCAGGGTTTTTACCCGAGAGTAGCCATCGAGTCGAAAACATTCATTCAGAATTCTGGCTCTATGTTACATTCCGAACGACATTTTTCGTTACGTACGAAGTTGGGAAAATTAATTGAACTTAAATCTATACGTTATTACTAACCATTACCCAGCGCCTTATCCATGAATTTAAAAAAGATTATTTTGTCTTTTATTTTTCTAAATACGTCTTATCATTGTTTCTGAAAATATTTTATTAAAACATGCTGAGGTAATTATTTTCAACATTTAGTAGTGTCACAGATTCCGTATTACCACAACTTGTTTCGCATTTTCTAACATGGTTTTTACGACTGAAAGAAAATGACTTTTCAAATTGGAATGTTTAGGTATATCATAAGAACCTAAATCTAGAAATACTAATGATTGTTATGTTCTTTCTTGTTACAGGTAAGCCAATTTCCATATAAAACGATTCACCGAGACATCGACATCTTCTATCATCATATCGGCATACTGAAGGTCAGAACAAATTTGTTTAAAAAACTAGGTTCTTATAACTTTATAGTGTTTATACTACAGTGGAAATTAAAAATTATAAACAATATATAAAACAAAAAATATCCTTTGATTTTGGCCTGTTTATACTATACAGGTGTTCTTTAAACCCTGTCACATCCGAAACTACGATGATCAGTATGAGCAAGAAGACATATTGGCACATTAATTGGCGGCCTCCGTAATGCAGTGGTCAAGACACTTGACTCACGTACGGAAGGTTCCGGGTTCGATTCCCGGTGAGAACACAAAAAATTACAATGTGATTTTTCTCAAGCCTAGGTAGTTTGTGATGTAATTCACCACTGTAATTAGGCCTCCCGGCCTGTTGTGGTGAAAAAAAAAAATTAAAATAATTTCCCCAAGTATTTGAAATATTTATTTGAAATTAAAATAAATTTTGGAACGAATGAAATCTTAAAAAATAAAGTATAGAATGAAAACAAATGGTTGCCTACTTCTGCAGGCTCTGCTTCTATTTTTTTTAAATATGCTAATATGTCTTCTTGCCTATACCGATCACCGTGGATTCGGGTGTGACAGGGTTTAAAGAGCATCCTGTATATTAATTTAAGAGTTTTAGTTTCAAAATATTATTATCATTTTTTTTTTTTTAGAATACAATCAGATGTAAGGTTGAATGTTTATACATATAGACTATTTAAAAAAAAATAGAAGGGCCTGCCATCCAATAACATATGTTTACCTAATTGTAATAAATTAAACCGACGATTTAAACTATATAACAAATAAACTCATAAGTAATTGAAACAATGGTGTTTATTTATATTTCAATAAAAGGGACAAAACGAGAAGATAGTGGCAAGGAAAAAGAAGGAAAGTGATAAGGAGTGGTGGAGGATGAATGAAGAAAAGTAGGAGTGTAAAATGACATTTGATTTGATGATGAGAAATAAAGAACAAAAAAGACAAAACGTCTATTCTCTGTTATTTTGAATCAAGCTTGTTAGTTCTCTTCTGTAGGGAGTGTTAAATATATCTAGAATATAAAAAACTTGTTAAATGTTTCTCATATACAAGGGATTGTAGAATGTTTCGATAATTAGTTTTAATGTTAGGAATATAGAAAAGATCAGACGGTCTAGTTGGCCTGGAGGGGACACGGCAAGCAAGTAGATTAATTAGTTCTGGGGAATCAAACTCATTATTTACAATTTTATATTGAAACTTAAATTCTTACGGAAATCATTATGTGTTTCAAGTCAATTGATTTTACGTTATAAAAATGTTACTTGTACATTTTCATTATAAACATTTTATAATTGGATAGTGGTAAGGCATTTTTCTGATCGTAAAATTATAAGTTCAATTTTATGTGTTTTCATTTTAGATAGATATAATAATTATTATTGCTGAAATATTTCAGGAATACGAGTTCTGCGGTCAAGCGAACATGTCTTGTTCGTGGACCCGATGTCCTTGTTCGACCGCAAATTTTGATAGCCTTATAATATTGTTTATGTTTAAAATTTTCCGGTATTCCTCTGATGCTTTTATTCAGCGCTGGTGTAGGAAACGTCAACATTATTTATATACTCTGGCGAGTGCCCAACAATTATTTCTAACTTGATCAATTATTTATTTGAATGTTAATTATGCTTGGAAGTAACTTAACAAAGTATGCTTCTATTTATTTTATGAAATGACTTTTCTCGATGTACGGGCGGATTAAGAATACATTTCTATGTGTGAAATAGAACCAGAACCCTGGACGAGTGCTTTCGGCTCGGTGGCTACTCTCAGGTTAAAATCCTAAATAAGGAAATCGATAGGAAATAATTCCGCCTTGACTACACCACTACACTAGTAGTGGTTTCGTACGTTCGCCCACCATGCTTGAGGCCCTGGATTCGATTTCTCGGAAGGTCGAAATGAAATATTGATTAGAAAGGTGGTTTTATACAGCAATATTTTGTATTCCTGGACTGGCACCTGAAGCGTATGGCTGATCACCTTATCTCCCTGTGACAGATTTACGAATAATGCTGCATTTTTAAAAAACAATTTTTTACATTTTTTTTTGCACCACAACAGGCAAGGAGGCCTAATTACAGTGGTGAATTCCATCACAGAGCACCCAGGCTTGAGAAAAATCACGTTTTTTATTTTTTTTGTTCTCACCGGGAATCGAACCCGGAACCTTCCGTGCGTGAGTCAAGCGTCTTGACCATTACACCACGGAGGCCATTACAATACAGTGCCCTATGCGCCATCATAAGGGCTTGATCATTATTTTCTAAATAAGGTTGAAAATGTTTAAGATTTTGCAATGTTATGTAAGTTATATAAAAAATATATTTTAATTTTTATGTCTATCGATTTCAAGGCGTACCGGTCTCTTCGTCAGGACACTCACTACACCAACACGGAAATACTAAAATGCACATTTACCTTAACATTAATATTGAAGCAATCGTGTAACTTTTAACCTCCTAGCCCTCTCCTTCCCAACCCCCCACCCCCACCCATTCTCTTAAATATGACTAAATTTTACAAACCCTAATTTGTGTATTTTTTTGTTAATATTATGGTGATGGTAAAGGTGTTAAGTATTCGCGTGTGGTGTAATTAGTGTCCTGATGAAGAGACGGGCACGTCTCGAAAGCGGCAGACACAAAAGGGCCGTAAGTGGTTATATACTTATATTTGCTAACATTACTAAAATAGTTTTAACCTTCAATGAATTGTATCAAGACAGATATATGAGTAAATAACGTTCAGATTGCATAACCAACCGACAACAGGTCAATTCCTACATTCTTATAAAATTCCTTCGTCTTTGTATCTCCGTTTTTGTAGTTCATCTTGATAGTCGTACCGCACATGAAAAAACGTTTGCACAATAATTTTTCTGTTTCATAAGAAAAATGAATTTCAAAAGTGACTATTTTTATACAAGTGAACGTGAGGTCACGTGTTTTAAGAATACTTTCTTTCTTTTTTTATTATTTATTGTCCATTTTTCCCTGCGGTGTCATGCTGTCACGCGGCGTGGAACCCCACTCCGAGACACGCTCCCGCTTTCTGTGAACCTGGTCGGGATAATACAGTGAATATAAAATAAACACGTAAGGAAATGGTGTGAAAAACTTAAGAGATCTATCAAATTGCTAGGGCAATAGTGTATTTTAAGACTTAAAAGCTACTATAAAAACGCGGATCGATTTGAGTAAAGATTTCTATCTTCCTTCATCATCATCTCCCACTTTCTGCATCCAGTGGCGCTCAGAGCACTACATAAGTAAACTAAATGCAGTTTGATTCCATCACTTACGCTTCAGAGGTACTTACGCCTCAGGTACCAATCTAGGAACAATGAAATATCGCTTTTAAAAATGATACAAAATAAAACAAAAATTAAAATTTATATCAACAAAATAAAATTAAAACAACCTAAAAATTAAAATTAAGATCTAAAAGATGTAAATAAAAGAAAAGGTGACAGGCGCCGTGGTGCAGTTGGTAAGATGGCCAACTGTGAAACTGGCGTCGCGGGTTCGATTCCCGCCAGTTGCAAGAAAAAAAATCCAAGAAAGATTTTTTCCTTAATTGGTCTGGGTGTTGTGGTATATTTTATATTACCTCCTTCCATATCCCTTCTATCCCACCTGCTGCCAAACCTCGAAATAGAGGCTTAGCGGGTTATTCCTTTTAAAAAGGTTAAATAGAAAATATTAAAAATATAGATATAAAAATAGTGAGTTTCTCAAGTGAAAGTTTTACTAAATAATAAATCACTATAGAAATGTTAACCATAATGTTAAAACGGTGCTTTATTTTTATTTTTTTATTGTTTACTTTTTAGCATAAACACTTGAAAAATTATCTCCTCTGCTCAATGTTTTTTTTTGTAAATTTATTGTTATAATTTTAAGTTGCTAGAATTTATCTCGTCATCGCGCTTTGTAGCTGCAAGACGATAACTAATCTCGCTTTAATATGTAAATCTTATCAAACATGAAGTACTTAAATTTTGTAAATGGGATCTAGAATTTTCGCCCTTGAGGCGATTTTCGCAAAAAAGGCGCTGTATAAATTATCCAACTAAAATAATAATAACGTTATAAAAAGTATTACATGTTTTATAATTGAATGGTGGTCATAGGAATGCTCTTTTTCAAACTTATTACTTAAAATATTTAATTCGTAATTTTCCGGTAAATTAAAAAAATATTTTTTAGTTGCTAGAACTTCATCCGTCCATGCCCTTTGTAGCTGCAAGACGTTTGGTAGTATAAGCTTTGATATTACGTAAATTAACTAAATAAATATCAAAAACGTTGCACTAACACTCTTCTTACATAAACTTCAACTATAAAAAATAGGGTCTAGATTCCCAACTGCCCATGCGCTCTGTGGCTGCGGGATATGTCGTAATCTGGAATTTATCCGTAATTTTGCTAAAAATAAACCAGTCACGTTATTTGTAAAATATAAAGGCGGTTTAGATGTCTAACCATCTTTGCGATCTGTAGCTGCAAGACGTGTTGCAATCTAGCTTCTGTATGTGACTAAAATTTTATATAAATGTTATATTCAAAGCTTTCTGCTTATTCATTATAATAAAATAAAGAAAAAAGACAAGGTTGTCTACTACCACTTATTGTTTATTTTTTCTACCGACCGGTTTCAAAGCTATACAAAATTCTTTATCAAGGTAAACTTAACTAATGAATTATATCCTATTTTTTTCTATCAATATTGTACTTCGTACGGAAATAATAATAAATCAAGTCTCTTTGTCTTGTAAGGAAAAGAAGCGTAATTTGAGATGGATACGCTCAAAACTAGACAGGAGAGCAGTAAAGGAAATACTGTAAATTAGACAACTTGGATTTATTAGTTCTATACGAATCACAATATTGATTGAATAAAACAGGATATAATTCATTAGTTAAGCATACCTTGATAAAGAAGTTTGTATAGCTTTGAAACCGGTCGGTAGAAAAAAATAAAAATAAGTGGTTAAAAACAAAGATGTTTTATTTATTTTATAAAAAAATTATAAACTTGGAAACGGGGAACTGAATCCTAATCGCCTATGCGCTTTGTAGCTGCAAGACGTGACAGGATGTTTATTGTACAGCGCCTTTGAGGTGATTTTCACGAAAACGGCAAAAAATACAAGTTATCAAGAAAAAATGAATGGCTTGTTTCTGATAGTAAAATTATGGATTCAATTTTATATGTTTTTTTCATGTTAGATGTAATCGTTTTCGTTGATAATTTTTTGGTGAGAGCAGAAGGGAATGAATTTGGTCAGTTTTAAATTGTTGGCAAACAAAATGACTGTTTAAACAAAATTTAAAAAGTTAGTCATTGTTATATAATTGTATTTTCAGTAAAATTGAGTGCCCCCCTCACGTGTTTATTTTTCTTCAATGGTCCAAAAGAATTATGTCTTCCTTTCCTCTCGCAAGTCCCAAATCTACTCCTGGGGAATAATTCATATCTGATGTTGCCTATTTTCTCTTATTCCCTACAAACTTTTAAATTACATTACAACTTACGCTAAAATATTTCGGTTTCAGTGTCTGTGGGCTTTTGTGTCTGACATATTTATGAAAAATAACAATTTTTCTCTCGTGTTCTAAAGTGAAATAAGTATTTTATCAAACCTTTTGAGAAATGTGATACAAAATTTAAGGTGTTAGAGACATCAGTTCAAATGAGGAAGTTCAGAGGTTTTAAAAAATTTTTATTTGTTAATAGACCATACTAAGTCAATTTTTTTTTTTCAATTTTTATATATCGTATTATCAGCGCTACGATTTTTTAAAGTTTTGTGTTTCTGAAATAACTCCGCGTGTAACGTCAAAGTTTCATTTCCGCTTATTCTCATTCAGTTCTTCCCATTGGTCCAGAAGCGACAAGCAGACCGGAAATCTTCCATAGCTCTCAGATAACCAGTGACGTCATTTAAAGTAATGCGTTTTTATCATAATATATTTTATTATTTTTTCCGTTCATTTTCAAGAAACTTTGCGGTACAATTTATTGCTCTAATTTTTACCCCGCGCAAGAAATCATTTTTTGTATCAAATTTCCCGTAGGGCTGAAGTTTCTCATTGATCAATTGCATATACTGTGAAGTAAATAATTTCAGGGGATAAAACGTTTTTTCTTAATCATCCAAAAACTCACAAATTGTCAATTAAGATTGCAAAAAAAAAAAAATAGGATTCTATTTGGTTTTTTTTTCATTCCTGTAGGTTGAATAAGCTTTGTAATTTTTAAAATTAAATTTACTTACTATTGTTGGACACAGAAGCCCAGTTCGTATAGTTAATGCAAAATGAATAAATAAAAAGGAAGAGTGGGTTTTATATTTATTGCAACAGAAGGGAAAAAAAATTGAGAAAGGAATACAGAAGTCTTGTAATTTACAGGTCTTATGACCTGTCAATGGCTGGTTTAAGATACTATTTTACACACGACTTAAAATTCACCATACTGCCTTTGTTTTAATATCCGCATTTCCACAACTCTCCCATTTGTTATTTTTTTATTGAACTTTTGTAGTGAGATTCATCCGCAATAAACAAATTTCAAAAAACACTCTGCCGTACCCCTTCCACCCAACTCCATTAGTACCTAAGTACGATTCTGTGTAACTATTTTTATTAGGTTAAATTTAAACCTGATGATGGGTAATACCCGAAACTTGTTTTGTTCTTATTAATATTAAACTCGTGTGTGGCGTAAAAATACTTACTTTATATTTATGTTATTCCACAAAGTATTATATTATATTTAGATCGGGTTGTGGTCCTGTGGCTAGTGTCTCGGACTCACGGACCAAAGGTCTGTGGTTCGAATCCTACTCTACCCTAACTCGATTCCCATTTTCTAATAGTGAGTTATTTACAACTCGTTGAAAAGGGCCCTCAAAATGAATTATTTGGGTAAATCATAAGAACGCCAATATTCTTTTTTCTAAAAAAAAAAATTAAAAAGAAAAAAAAAAGTCAATCCCAAAATAATCAATAATATTTATCAATGAAGTTGATGTTTATTTTGTAAAACTCCATATTATAATATTGACATTTTAATCAAACTTTAATTTGAGTCTACTTTTTTAATTTTTAAACCGAAAATTGTTGAATTGTTTCGCCTTCTTAGGACATTTTCAAATGAATGGGCAGAATAAGATGTAGGTCCTCATTAGTCTAGATACTTGATTAATCATTAAACGCGTCATGCTTGCCGTTCACATAGATTATAATTATGAGAAAAACCAATAGTTAAGTGTAAGGCAAGGTGGTCTTAATGAAAGGAAATTTAGGTATTTATATTTATGTTTTCAGAAAATTTATAATATTTTTTAAATTAAGCATTTATTGACGTATTGTAAAACTAATTCATGAATTGATAGCTAATTATTAAAGTAATTCTATGGAATACTTAGTTAAACAACGCGAAAATAATTGTTTTTGACTTCAGTACCTGTTTACAAAATACAAAGAATTTATTGAATAAATCAGGGCCTCGATAACGATGGGAAGATAAAGACGTCATACCTTCACCTTGACGGTATAGTTGAAGATAAATTCCCTCTAGCGATTATAAAGATATACTACCAACCCCCCTCCAAGTTTTGGGTAGGTACATCGATATGAATCAAGGGGAAGCGTACGTCACGGTACACATTTCTACGCTCTAAAATGACATAGCTTCAGTATGACGTCATAGTTGAAGATAAAAGTCTCCCGACCAACTACAAAGGTATAGTATCGATACCCCCCACCATCAAGTTTTTATGTAAGTACATTATTTTATACCGACGAGTTTAGAACCCCTCGATACCAATTATCTACGCATTCAGAGTGTCAAAAATGTTGTTCTACCGAGCAATTTCTCCTTTAATTATGATTTATTACAAATTTTAAACGTTTTTAGGTTGGCACTTTTTTTCTTAAAAGCTTATTGAAAATATGAGAGAGAAATAAGTAAGTTTTGAAGTCGAATTAAATTCTGACATAACTGTCACTTAAATAAAACGAACGCCTAGATGTGAAAATAATGTCGCTAGGTTCTCTCCTATTAACAAATAAGAGTATCTAGGCGTCAGACACAGGTTATATACGTTAGAAAGTTACCACTCTAAAAAATAATTAAGTTATTATATTTTTTCCATCCGTTTTACTATCTTTCCGAGTGTATGTATCGAGACGTTATAGGAGCCGGCTTTGTAGTCGATCGGTACAGATCGGTAGATACATACATACAGACGATCGTTAAGTGTGCCGTCTAGGTGATTTCCAAAAGTCATGCAAAATTCATGTTCAAGTGAGCATTTTTTTCTTGAATTGGGATTTATTGGAGTTTATAATCGCTTTGAAGTGAGCACTTTTTATTACAGAAGCCTATTAAAAATAAAAATAAGAACTATTTTAAATGTTAATGACGTAAGGAACTTGTTTGCGGTCATTCCATTAGCTTGTTTCGATCATATGATGTCGATATGACAAGTAGGTAGAACATACCGAGGTAAGATACAGATAGTACAGAAGTTAAGTATACCGTCTCGATATATACAGATGAAGATAGCGTTCATAATCGAGGGACTGTTTAAAAAACATTTTCTTTCGTATTTTTGCGTAGTCTGTTGTAAAGTACTCAATATCTACCTGAAAAAAATTTTGATTACAATTTTAATCAAAATTTACTAATGATGTGTTACTTTTTATGTCTGGTCAAACTTGAAGTATTAAAAAAAAATTCAAAATATCAAGAGAACAAAGCCCAGACAGATTTCTCGGAAAAATAACCATCAAAACAAAATGCCAAAATAACAAAATAATCACGAAATTAATGAAATTCCACCGGCCTTCAAGGTTAACCACAGCTGGTCTACTCTGAACCGTTCATAGTTTGTTGTGTAATAATAAGTTATCATTGAAGCCCGATTTTTTTCTCGACGGTGTGTCCTAGACAGATACCGGTTTTGACTCCCCGGACAGTAATTCGTTATAATTAAAAGCCTTTTATGTTCGCTCGTCTTATTCATTTTTTTACATTTCATACATTAAATAAATTATATTGCCATAGAAATCAAGGTTTCCTCCTTCAGTTTGTAATTTATAAAAGAAAACAGAGTCAGTAGGCTAGGCTTAGACACGTGTCGCACTATAAATAAATTACTAATACATAATCCAATTAGGTACTTAATTATTGTAAAAATATGAATTGTTTTAGGGTTTTTAATACATTTATATATTTATACAACCTATAATTAACCAACAAACATAACTATTTAACGCCTGCATAACACCTATTCTCCTCTATGAATACGAATCGTGGCACCCCACTAGGGCCTATGATGTCTCAGAATAAAGGAATGAAGTAATAAGAGAACGGAGCAACAAACTCCGGTACAACTGTCATCAAGCGGAGGCGATACAGTTGGCCCGGCCATATACTGCGTATGCCTCCTAGGAGCCTTAACCACGCTTGCCTAATTCACAAGGCATCAGGTTCTCGACCTCCTGGACGTCCACTGCTGACTGTTCGTCGGCAGTTCGTGTCAGAACTACGGGACGCGAACCTGACTTGGGAGGATGCACAAGAGCTGGCAGCCGGCAGAGATGCCTGGAGGATCTTCGGGACACCATATGCTCCAACTAGGGAGCGGACATGGAACGATGCTGATATATTAATGAGACAAAATGGCACAAAAACACTGACAAAATTATTTTGTTCTAGAAATAGGTCCAATATACGAAGGGTTTGGCGAGCCAGAAATATTAATTCGCCTGATATTGCAATCGGTTCTTTTATGGGCAAATGCCTGTTCTAAGGAACCGATTTGCTCAAACGTGTTTCGCAAAGATATAAATAAAATTAAAAGAAATCTGTCGCGCAAAAAAAAAATATATCAATATTAAAGTTTACGATAGTGGAAAAAAATATTCATACATGATTCAATGAAATCTCATTATGTTTAGTTAACTATCTTTAACAAATATTTTTTCCGATTCATTACAACATATTTGTTTTTTATTGTTGTGTTTCTGATCCTATAAAACATTTGTGATGATATATTCGTGTGTCTGTGTCAACCGATAGCTCGTCCCAAGCACAGGACTTTAAGTCCCATGGAGTTAGAACTTATGTCTCAAATAATGTGTAATGAACTTGTCTGTAAACCAAATCGCGATAATTTTTTTCAAAAATGTTGGTTTCTCAAATTTTCAAACACACGGTATTAGGTTATATAGTTTAGGTCCCTTAAATAGAAATAGTTTTTGGAATAATGCTGTACGTATTTTGATATAAATAAATCGATTCTTGCTGTAGAGTATACCTTTTTTTCATGTAGATTTGTCTTTAGTCAAGGATTAATAAAAAATACTAATAAGCTTTTTGAATCCATAATATTTATCAATAAATTTTTGATGGAATTGCATTTTAATTCGACAGCAACCTGTACTTTAATATTTGCTGTATCTAAATAAACGTAGTTTTAGTCATAAATAAGATTAAATTATACGTTTTTTTAAAAATAAATGTCGATACATTACCGCGAAAACATGTTGTTAACATTATTTTTATTATAAATACAATCAAAATAACTTTTATAGGCATTCAAATGAACACGTTTTAAAATATATCACAACAGAGATGGAGAATTTTCCAGAGAATGGAACTCCCTAGGGAGTAGAATCCAGTATTTTTTTTTACACATTTGGGCCTACTCAAAATATTGTTGAATAAATCATTTTGAAAGATTCGGAAAAACCTGAGAGGTTTCATAATAATTGTGAATTTGAACCATTTAGCAATTCCTATGCTAAACTTATCATTTTTGCCCGCTAATTAAATTAAATACAGGTACGTAAATATAGTACATCATTTGTTAATTTTATTTAGAAGTATGTACATTAAGGACCGTCAAGTTTGGTTTAAAAAATAAAAAATATCTTTCGTATCTTCAATACTACAATTTAAAAAAGTTTTAATAAATCACTTAGATTAGATAGATTACTTAGTTCCACCACTAAATTATTTATGTCTGCAGGTTTCTGAGCCGCAATTCTGTAACTATGTTCCTTAACTTAAGGCGACTATTAAGGATCAAATCCTTAGTTAAAGATGTTTGCGATTCTCGATCAAAAATTTGACAGATGAATTCCTTCCGCGAAGGCCAAAGTCCTTAAAACTTTCCTTAACTTAAGACGGTCATTTTACCCGACGCTAACGCTAAGGATTTTGTGCAATTTTGTTTTGAACAGAAAAGTACTCTAAATACAAAGTTCATTTCACATATAAACGTAAATTAACATTGTTTGTTACTTTATTCTGTATTTTTGTCATTATTATTTACTATCTACGTAAAATAATTACTATGTTTTATGCTTTTGTCAAACTTTGTATTTCAAATATTATTAGTTTTATGTTTTTTTAATATTTTTTGTTTCATTTTTTAATTACTATAAAAAAGGACCTTGTAATCTTTTACAGAATATTTTCTTTTATCTTTCTTATTTTACACAAAAATATTATAACTGTCTATTTATTATATGAGCAAAATTCATAAACATTTCTTGTATACCCACGAACAGGCCATGCCTTTGTGATTTTTTTTTGTTTACTATTTTTACTGTTAATATGTAGTTCGTTTTATAGCTGTGTAATTATTCTTTACTTTTTTAATACTCTATTTAAAAAAAAAAAAAAAATGTTAATAAAAGAACCCATGTAATTAATACCTCATAAAATTGATTTGATGTAGATGTTTACTTTACATCGAGTTTACTTAATGATCGATTATGTATTTAAATGATTGTTTTCTTACAAATATTTTTTATCAAAGAAATGAACTATAATCTAATAATGTCAACCACATCGAAGTTTGCACACAATAAAAGTTTTTTGACATACGGCAGTGTCATGTTATTATTAACTATGCATTGTTCTTTCATTCTAGGATTATAGATAAAAAATATTTATAAAATGGCTGCAGGATATTTAGAAGGAAGCTAATTCTTTGAGCCCCATTATAGGCTGTGATAGAGATAGTCAAAACTCTTGAAAACAGTTGGAGGAACAACAGTTGCAAAATTTATTTAGAATATCTAGGGCCACAATTACTACAATTTTTACTTTTGAGCGTTTATTTCTTACTTCTATGGCTAAAAAATAAACCATAGACAATATACGCGGTATTTCCAGTAGCCAAATATAATATTAAGGATTTATCTTTATCACAAATTGTAAGGATCTTTCCTTATCAACAGTAGATCGAGAATCATACATTTTTTAAAGACATCTTTTGAAAGGGATAAAATCCCTACTTAAGGATTCCTTAAAAACGGTAAGGAAAGTTACAGAATCGCGGTTCTGGTTAACCAATCCATTTAAGGATAAACAAAATGTTACTTTTTTTTTAAACAAATTTTTGCGCTCTTGTGATTTACTCAAATACTTAAATTTTGATACCGTTTTTAATGAGTTGCAAATGACTCACTATTAAAAAATGGGGTTCAAGTTGGGGTAGAGTAGGGTTCGAACCTCAGACCTTTAATCCGTGAGTCCGCAACACTAACCATGGGTCCAGAACCAGATTTCAAAATACGTTTTGGTTTTGTATGCATATATAATGTGTGAGGGTATATTTTTATATGTGAACAAGTGTTAAATTCTACTTGTACTGAGCTAAGAGTACGTTCAAAATAAGATGATATTCAATTCACCATATATGCGAATACGTATATTCATGTTCACTAAACAAATCAGTTTTTACTTTGAATCGATGATTAGGTTGTTTACTTAAATTAATCTGAATTTGTTTTTCTCTCTATCCTATTTGACAGGTTTATTTATGCATGCTTAATTAATTTGAAAATGTGTTTTAAAATACGAGTATTTTCAAACGGTAAATTTAGCAATTTCTTTGCTAGAAAATCGCGAATATTTTACCGAACACACTCGCATTAATACGAGTTATATCATTACCTATTTGTACATACTACATAAATGCCTGCGTAAATAAACGTTATGACTTATATGATTTTTCTTATGTCCATTTTATTGGACCGTAATCATATTTTTTTGGCACGTGAATTTAGGAGAATAAAATCTCTCTATACTGATTTAGATCGTTTGTCCACGGCTTCCGATTCTTGTTGTCCTCCAACCGCGACGGACAAATGTTTCGCAATATGAAACTACGTATTATGTATTTAGCAATGAGACAGTTTTTTGACAAAAATCACAAAATGAGTTAAATATAATGTAATATTCCACAAAAAAAAATTCGAACTGTTGATATGTAGCAATGAGCAGTTAAAAAATATTTCAGTATGAAAAACGATATAATATTTTAAAGTTCTAAAAGCAAAAACGCAACATCTAGAAATCCATAAGCAAAAACGCAGTGTAGATGTAACACACACAAATTTTATGCTTTAAAAACAATTGACGTACTGTGTTTTACTTATAATTATTTTCAGTTTTTTTAAATTTGCGTAAATTTGATAAATACTAAAAAGTGTCATATCTCACAATAGACTTCAGCAAATAATTGCCCTTTTGCTTATGACGGAAGTATATACTTGTTTGTGATTGCCTCTTATCGTTTTTCTAAAAATTACCGTTAAGTAATATGTGAAATCAAACATTAAATTACCCAATCGTAATGTGTTTTTTTGTATCAAAGAAATGAAAAAAATGGTATTCAATTATTGAATCCGCAATCTGCCTATATTATTATCTCAATGGTTGCAAAAATGACATTATTCATTCCACTTTTCGGGTGGATAATAATCATTGTTAATTCACGAAATGTACTGAAGAATTTCCATAATTGATTCAATCTATTTAAACTTATTTAAGTATGTAGTCATAAATCGATATTAATATTCAATGTTCCAAAATCGTTAAATTAATTTTAATTTCCGTTGTTTTTCCGTAAATTTTGTATGGATCTGATATGCTGAATTAATAAATGAAATGATAAAATTAAAAACCGGTACTAGGTACCAAAAAAATATGAAGGAAAAATACATTATAATTTATTTATTTGACTCTTTATATACATATACAATAAATATACATATAAGGGCGGGCATATATCGTAACTGGTTACCGATATCTTGTTTAGTGGACAAACTTCTTCCGTCATGTACTTCGTTATCGGGTAAAAATGTTCGTTATTAAAAATAGCATCAAATCGTCGACAAACACCATACAACTTAAGAGTAATCGTTTACCATTATCGATTTAAAAAAATATATATACTCGTCGTAAAAAAATATATGCCTACATTAGTTTCTAAAGAGAAATATTATGGTACAAGATAAGATCCGAAATTTTTTTTCTATAAAATGAATCAATCCATAACATAAAATTTTATAAAGTAAATTACAAAATTTCGTGTAAAAGGGGACTGTTTAATGGCCCAATCATCCCTCCCGTGGGCATTATCGAAAGTAAAATTGGTTCTGCGCCCGTGAGCTTCAGTGTTGTGTTAACTACCTAAACAAGAAAAGACAGTAAAATATTTGCCTTTGCTTAGCAAAATGAGTATTTTGAAATCACAGTGAGTTATCGGCAGATTTATTAGATTCGCCAAAGTTTTCATTAATTTATTTGGATCCGGCGTTTTTTTATTTTACCAAGCAAATTCTGAGATATAGCTTTTACGCACATTAAATCGGTAGAAGAGAAAATCATATACGGTCAACAATCTAAGTTTTTTTTCATTCAATTTAAATTCGGTTTTTTTGTGAGTTGATTTAATTTAAATATTTAAAAAAACACAAAGTAAATAAAATGTCGGTACAACAACTAAAATAAGAAATATAAAAGACTCCAAAAAAATTCTCTAGGCAGCCTTATATCCCAATAAATTTCTTGTTGGTACAATATTTTGAATTCATCCAAATGTTTGTAGACAAATGACCGGATTTCACCCCCTAGGGAGTTAAGATTAACAAATCACAAAGTTCAAATACAGGCGAAATGGTTAATGTTACACTGTGTTTAAAGTGGCCACTAAAACCAGCCAATGAGAGGTCAGAAGCCCTGTAAATGCCTAGACTTTTATATTACCTTCTCTAAAATTTTCTCCATCCCTGTTGTGATTCTATGTGTCATTTATAACAATAGAAAATGAAATAGAATAGGAAAATATACACCCCCGGCAAAAATTGAACTTTTTTTTCCGTTCCATTCTATCACATTTTCCAATTTTATGCTTATACGTATACCTATGTGCATACTTGACATCAAAGAAACACTAATTTTGAAATAAAAACAATAATTTTCGTCATGTATTTTTGTTGAGATGGGAGGTGTGGAGTGAGATGGATACGATCTTTTAAACTAAACAGGAGTGGATGTAAAATTTAGTAAACACTGTTAAAATAAAATAGGATATAATTCATTAGAAAATTATACCTCGACAAAGGAGCTTGTGTAGCTTTGAAACCGGTCGGTAGTTTTGTATTTATTTGATCGTAAGGAATAATTACAAAGTTAGTACTTCAAATAGAAATCCTACGATTTTTGTTTAGAAAACCCCCTTTAACTGACGCCTGTCGCAACGTATCATATGTTTCGTTTACATAAAAATGGTATCCATTTACACTAGTGGTTATATATACGTGACACGTCTTTGGTTTTGAAGTCAGTTTTTCAGACAGAATAATATGTTTTCTCCCTCGTGGTGGATTAGAAGATTCTTCCCCCGAATCTAGAGTGACTTTTCCCCACTCGTGAAGTGGCTTCGGATTACGGCGCTGGTACGCGACACCGATATTATGTATTCGCTGGCGACATCTTATCTCTAAAAAATACGAACTTTTAATGCTTCGTTTTTGATAAAAATGAAAATGAAAAAACTTAAAATATACAACTTATAACTTACCCACCACATACCGCACACCGCATCTAAGGACATTAGTCTGAGGAGAATGCATTTGCAAAAAAATGGAAAGATGTTGTTTTTTGTATAAAAAAAGTTTGTTTTTGAATGTTTACAAACAGCATTTGTTTTTTGTGGATCTCAATCAGATTTTTTCCTTAAATTCCTTATAATTTCTACCCATTTGTTTCTTTTTATTGGATTATTGGTAACACTAAAATAATATTAAATTCAATACACTAAAAAAAATCGTATTCCTACATAAGTACACCCCTTTGTTGGTGAGACGACCGAAGTTTGACGTTTGCAAAAAGAATGCTATATTTGAAAAAACATTTATTTTATGTTTTGGAATTCAACCATAAACAAGTACCTAGGTACCTACTTAAATGAAATATTTTAATATTATTAATTTTAAGTTTTGGAATTCAATCACAAACAAGTAGTTAGGTACCTACTTATCATGAAAAGTCTTTTTCCAAGCTAATAGCAGGGATGCCAACGTTCGGGCAGGACAACGTCTGACGGGTCCGCTAGCATATATATATATATTTTTAAATATACATTAGTGTATAATGTGACGCGTTTTTGAATCTTAATTGAAATTTATGTCTGAGAACCCGATGACAAAGTATTATTTAAAAAAATTAGTAATGTATCCAAAATAAAATACTTTTGTTGGATTCAATTCTACTTTTTTTTAAATATACGAGAGTGACGCATTTCGTCTTGAATCGGGACAAATATGTTTTAATACTTTGTTTTTATTTTCAGAATGCATTAACATTGTAACAACATGTGTATTTTATTGAATTAAGACTCTATAAATGTTAAATGTTTAAAATAGACACCGTACTTAATTATGTTAGTTGTCAGTAGATTTTGAGTTGAAGCACCTTTGCGCCGGAAAATGATTCTTGAATCCATAAAGTATACCTGTATAAAATTATATATCAGGTTATTTGGTTTTTTGTTTTTATATCTCGATATTTAGTATTTCAATGCTTGTTATTCCCAGTAAGATGTAAGCGAACAGAGCTTTAAATAACAGAGCCTTCTTACTCAATCCAGGATTCCTTTTCCATACCTTTTCAGTGCATGTCACATTCAGGAACGCAATTCGTGCGCTAGAATTTAACTTATAAAGCCCTCTGCGTCGCATTGTTAGTGATTGTGATTGTGTTTACACACACAATTTTATCGCAAATATAATAATACCAAATACAACACCATAAAGAAAATTAAATTAGTCACTACTTTACTACTAAATTATTATATTGGTCAATGTACTATTTTGTGTTTGTTTATATAAATATGTGTGTACAGCGTGCATGGTAAACTCCGTCACATCCGAAACCACAATGATCGGTATGAGAAAAATGACATATTTTTACTTTATTTTATCGAAATAAACGGCACTTAGTGCCTTTTACATATAAGTTGCATATACAATAAAATACATACATGTAAGTGGAATAAGTAAAATATAGTATTTAAAACGAATTATTACTAAACAGTTATTTACAAAAAAAGGAGTGAAAAAAAAGTTAGAAAGCAACACATATTAATGAAAAAATTAAAACAATTTTCAATAACACTAAACGATAATTTAAAAAAAAATTACATGTATTATTATTTAAAACTACTACTTACGGTAACTAGTATAAATATTCATATAAATACATACTGATAAAAAAATGATTAAGATAAATATTTTGTACTTTTAAATAGAATCAAGAAAAGAAAAGAACAAAATTTTGAAGAATACTAAATAATAAAAAAAAATATCTAGAACTATTAGGTTCTAGCTTCTCCTACACATGAAATACATGTGAAGGGTCGTCCTATATAAACTAAACTTAACATGCAATGAGTCACCAACGCGTTGGTACTTATTGCCTAAAGCGTGAAGTCTATTGATGACTGCATTTTTACCATATGAAGTCGAAGTATTGTTGCCACAGAATTGGTAGGTTTGCATATTGGCATATTAAAAAAAACATTTAGATGAGATTCAAAATTTCAAAAAATAAATGGTTGCTTACTTCTGCAGAGCCCAGAGCTAGCTACTCCCTCCGCATTCCTGTTTTCTCCCCTGCATAAGTAAATAACCATTCCATTTCTAAAATGATTTTATTTTTGTTTTTAAACTCTTAAAATTTTATTTTTTTATATACTAATATGTCTTTATGCTCATACCGATCATCGTGGTTTCGGATGTGATATGGCTTACCATACCGCAGTATATACATAATCATTTTGTAAATTCTCCAATCGGCAGACTACACCGCCTCAGATTAAAAATTCTTAGGTCTATTAAATCAAAATAATTTACAAAATACGAATGCTTTAAAAATTACTTTTACTATTTTACTTTGACTTTTAACTGTTTTAACTTTTTATACACATTTAATGGATGGAGTATGAATTTACTACTTATAGGATGGCCACTACAACGGAAAATCGTAAAACAGGATATATTTTGTTAATTTTTATATTTTTGTGCTACTACTAACTACTACGGTGAAAGTGTACAGAAGGATTTGCATGTTGGTTTTATTGGTGTTCTGACTAAGAGACGCGTACGTTTCGAAACGTTAGACATAGAAAAGTCGATGAGTGGTTGTATACAAATATCTACTAACATTTATTAAAACGTTTGATCACAAAATTAAATATTAATAAAAATGTTTTTTTTTCGCGAAATTGGAATTAATTTTTTTTTCTGCATTGTATTTGGTTTCAGATTTAATATATTGTTTTCGTACGCAAACAAATATTTTAGCTTTTTTTTCAATAAACAATGCGGCACCCATTTGTTATGTTAAATAACATAAATAACCGCTGTATTTGTTTGTATTTATTTATTAATTTTTATTTCATTTACAATATATTTATGTTACATTTGATTGAGACATTAAGCCCCAATCCATGACACCAAAGTCCTATGTTGAGTTGGGACGAATTTATGTATAGTACTTTAACAATCGATATCTCCATATATATATTGTACAGAACAAAAACATCATGGCTTATCAACATATAGAAGAAACATTAAATAATTTATTATTAACATTTAAAAATACATGAAAAAATAAAATTGAAATAAAGAACCTCAAATATTCGAAAAACCATCAAGGAGTTTCTCACTCAAATCCGTCTCCCTAAGGAAGATCTAGTCCTGTTTTAAAAATAGGTTTTGCCATTGAAAGCTTAACACGCTCTTCCAAAATATTAAACACTCGGTGCGATAAAGGAAAAGTGTCTTTGAGCAAAAGTCGTCCGGGTTTTGGGTTTAACATAATTAATTCCCTGGGAAAACCTCGTACAAGCGTTTTGCTGAGACTTCTTCTTTGTTCGACCAGAAGTGTGTCAATGCCTCTTTTAGGTAAAGTTGCCTCACATCCAGTATCCTCATGCACGGGAAAAACTGTTCTGATGGATATGTTGGAGAACACCGGAATATGATTCTGAGCAATTATTTCTGCGAAATTATTAGATGGTTTCAAATATATTCTTTTATTTTATTGTATGTATTAATCACAAATTTTATTTTATTTTTTTAAAAGATCCTTTATAGATTCAGAACTGAGCTATCATTACTTTGTATCTCAAATAAATAGATACTATTTTTTAGTTCTTTATCTAAAGTTTTTGAGTTTTTTGAATCTATTAGTAAAAGAAGCCACGTACAAAGAGTTTATAAGTTATGCCACACTAAGCTTAAACGAATTCCAAACACTAACTTGTTGACATGGAGTAGAGTTATTTGGCTTATGGTACTCGTTTTACAAAAAAATACGGTGTAAACTTTTACGAAACTCTATTTTGTCTTTATATTTTATATGTTCACATTGTTCATACTTACACTGGCTAAATGACTCCTAAAATTTGTCATTTTTAGAAGGTTTATTTATTTATTTATTTTACAGAAATAAACAGCGACAATGATATAATTACATAAAAAAGATACGGCTTAAGGACAGACCAGCGAAGTTTCTAGATAAAAATCATACACACTAACTTGTGGTACAACAAAAGGGTGTGTTTATGTGTATTTATATGAGAGTAAGCGTATAGGTGTGTTTGTGTGTATGTGGGATTAAGTATTTAGGTGTGTGTAAGTGTCATTAAATAGCAAGTGGAATCGTATCGCAGCCAGAAAGAATCAGTCTTAATTTATTTTGAAATAAATTAAGGGGCGTGTTAAATATATCAATAGATGAAAAAAAAGCATTATAGTTAGAGCAAGAACGACAGAGGAAAGAATATTGTGCATAGTTAGTGCTACAGACTGGCAGATGGAATAAATACTTATTTCTTGTCACGCGAAAGGGGACATTAACATTAATTTTAGAGAGTAGGTTAAAAGAGTCTACTTTATTATTTAATAATTTATATAAATATCATAATTCACATATAGTACGTCTATTTTCAAGGGTAAAAAATCCATTTTGTTTAGCAGATTGGCTGTAAGTGCAAAGCGTTTAATTGTTTTTATAACTAGGTATTTCAAAAAAATTCGTTGAACATTTTCAATCCTTTCTGTGTTTGTTATGTATTGTGGGCTCCACAAAACGGACGCAAACTCCAAGTTACCGCGTAAGTGTTGTATAAAGTTTTCAATGTGCTTGGTTTTTAAAGGGTTTGGAAATTCTTAAAATGAAGCCCGGCATTTGGTAAGCTTTTTTAACAATAAAATTTATGTGAGATCCAAACAGCAATCTACTATCGAGAATAATTAATAATTATAAAATATATTTCATGAAAATAATGCGCTTATTCCGACTTGGGTCTACTTGGGTTTTCGCAATGATTTAAGGGGATGCGCGGTCTGACTTTTTCTTCATACAAACGTTTTCCCGTATTGTCACAATGATTATGATTGCGTTTTTCCCGGATTATGGCACTAGAGAGATGGTTTTTTTTACACACTATAGATTACCATCGTTTGATTTTTTTAAATGTGAATTGTTATTTATAGAAGCTAGGACAATTTAAAAGCCTTTAAAATCACCTAGTTTTATCTGTCGTCTTCGGACGTACGGTATGCAAATATGATAATCATCTTTGAAAAAAGCAAAACGTGTTGACACATAAAATTTCTTTCTGGTCGAAAAACAATATCAATTCTGTTTTAGCGTGCCGAATACAGGAATACGAGACCTTGATTTTGTCGATTTAGTTAGGCATAATCAGTCCGAGGCATTTGCTAGAGAGTGACAATAAAAACAAAATTCAATTTATTTATTTTTATTTATTTATTAGTGTATACACGGCACAAATGCCTTTTATAAACATAATCATTAATACAATTAACATACAGTGTTCTATTATAAAATTATGAAATAATATAACAACAATATATCTATACATATTACACAGTTGTTTTATAAATGTTCTATATAATAACTTCGGGATTTTAATACTTAACATACTTAGGTAGAAAAATAATAAAAATAAAGATAACGCGGTATATTCGAAATAGCAAAAAGCATAAATCATTGATTTGTTGGTATTGTTGCAATGTATATTGAATGCCCTAGGAATAATACTAACTGTCTCCTGATAAGAGCTCAGGGGTTCTCAACCGTTTTAAAAATAAAATATAAAAATAAACAAAATAACAAACCTTTTAAAAAAATAAATATTAAAAACAAATATCTAGTCGTACGTTTATAAATATATTTGACATGTATTTATTTAAACATTTATTTTTATTTTTTTGTAAATGAATATAAATACTTAAACATCAGTCGAAATCTTAAACTATTTCTTTAATAGCAAGTTTAAACTTCATTTGGCTAATGTGAAAAATGTCAATACAACTGATCTTGTGTTCACCGTGTGTCCTCTTAACGCAGATGCTTACACTTCAGGAAACTTGTAAACATTCCTTTTGTAATATGATTTTCAAATTTTTAAACATAACAAAGATAACTTTTTAAAAATATCTTAATAGTTATAATAGTTTTATTTAAATAACAAATGATTTCTTTGGTGAAATGTCTTTGGCCGCTACTGTTATATTTGCGTGAGTAATGAAACTATTACCATGACATTGCGTGTCAAAATGGTTGTTATTTTTATGGATTCCGGTTTATTGCGCCATATTTGTTGTTGTTGGCACATTGCATAGTTGTTATTATGGCTTTGTTACATGCTGTATATTTTTATTTATGTTAACATATGTGTACAAGATTTCGACGGCCTCGTGGTGTAATGGTCAGCGCGTTTGCGTACCATGCGAGAGGTCTCATGTTCGATTACCGACATGGTTGATATGAAATCTTTATTTAAAAGGGTGTTTTACGCTAGAATATTTCAGTCCGTGGACTGGTTTCTGAAGCGTTAGACTGATCATATTACCTTCATGTAACGAACACGATCAAGATACGCTGCAATTGGTGTACCAATGCAGTGTAGTGCTTCTGGATTATCTTATTTCAGCACCAAGTTTCTTAGGCTACCAGATTACAAAGAATTCCTTTGGGCAGCTTTTCTCGTTTGGCAACGAGCGACTTTTCTTGTATCTACTACTACCATCACGCCATTTCCCCGTAGGGGTAGGCAGAGAGAATGGACCGCCACATACGTCTATCCTGGCATACAATCCTAGCCTCTTTCACATTCATACATCTTGTCATACATGCCCTTCGGTTCTGTCTACTTTTGAAATGACCAGCCTTAAGATTTTGATTTATCTGATCATGCTACGTCTTCCTTGGTCTTCCTCGTCTCACGTTGCCGTTCATTTTTGCCATATATACTTGTTTTACCATTCTTTCGTCGTCCATTCGTTCTACGCGACCAAACCATCTCAGAGACCCTTTCTCAATCTTATCAATTCTGCTTGACTCAGATTTACAGTCTCGCCTGATTTCATCATTCGTAACCCTGTCATACATTGATTTCCCACACATTCGTCTAAGAGATCGCATTTCAACCGCGTTCACTCGGCTTTCATCCTTCCTCTGCCAGTTCCATGTTTCACTTCCATACATAAGTGTTGGGACTAAAACTTCGTTGTGCACTGCCAGTTTAGCTTCGATTGACATATTTTTATTAGAAATTACTGTGCTTAGTGCTCCGTTCATTTTGTTGCCCGCATTCACTCATCTTTTTCTACTCTTCCATCTCTTGAAAACATGCTTCCCAGATACACAAATTTTTCTACTTGCTCTAGACATTCGTTGTTTACATTTATTATGCAGCCAGTAACCTCACTATCCCTTTCAAATACCATCACTTTTGACTTACTTTCGTTCATCGCCAATTCGCTCTCCAGGCATACATCATACATTCTAGAGACTATTTGCTGCAAATCAGCATTGCTGCTTGCCACTTAACACACAAGAAATATACGATTTCCAGTTGTTTTATTTAATTCTAAAGTTTATTTAAATTATTAAAATAATGGAGTTAAAATTAATCAGATTGCCTAGTAATATGTAACCTAATAAAAAAAGGTCGAATACCTGTTTCATAAAAATAAAACGTAACCACTTCTATCTAGGGGAAATGTGCACAAAATTAACCGTATTCCTCGTGAGTAAAAAAACTGGTTTCTGAAGACACCTGTAGCGACACCTAACTTTAATACCGCTAAGCTGTAACTCAGCCAAGCTTATACTATTATGTTTATAAAGTATTTTCGCTGTTGCGTGCGAGAAAAAAATAAATTGATTTATTTCACGTAATTCCTACCGGAGAAAGGTTAAGAAAATTGTGTGATGATCATGATTTGTTAAGTTAACGTGTAATAAATGTTTATTTTATTCATTTAAACGTGATTAAATTCACATTTTTTATATATATATATATGTGTAGAGGTATTTTATTATAGATAGTAGCTATTTGTTAGTTCATGTAAAACATATAATTGAATGGATTTAATGGATTAAACGGATTTAACCTCAAGGAATAAATAAATAAAATAATTTAAGTTACTTACAATTTTTGGTTTATTACACAAGAAAAGACAGAGAATACTTAAAAGTGAATTTGAATACTGGTGAAGACAGATATTTAGGTCCATTGGGCACTGCGGCCATAGACAACAACACATCTTCGTCTCTCACTCTGTGGTCCCCACATATGTACATTTTTTTATGTGCGCATACCGCTCAGAGAAATAGTTCTCTAGAGAAGCCCTTAAGCTCTACAAAAGAGTATGTAACTGATTTTTACGAGTATGTAATTGTTTTTTTTTGTTTTAAATTTATTTTTAAATTTACATACATGTAATTTTATTTAATTTTTTTATTTGCAATTTCTACATTCCTAACATTATTCAATTTTTATTTTAATACCTATGCTTAATATGTAGCTTTCATCACTGTGTAATATTTATATTGACTGTTTTTACAATTTGAGTTTCTATACACGAGTATATTATAATTTTCTGTATGCAATATACGTAAAAAATGTTGTTTTTTTTCCCAAAAAAATGATTCATTTTGAATCTAGTAAATATGTCATAAAGTAGATGTTTACATAAATAATGAAGGACTAACTGAAATTGAACATGTTAAATACTTCGGACAATTGACATAGATAAACCATATCAACAATTTAAATAGCAAAATGGCGTCATTATAGAGTCAAAATCTAAAACTTTGTTCCAAAAACGGAAAAAATTCTAATGTACGAAGCCTATGTAAAAACTAAAATATGTTATATGCAACTACTATGGGGAACAGGAAATCAAAATGACATAAACAGACTACAAAGACAGCAAAATAAAATATTAAAGTTAGTATATGACCTACCCTATCTAACAGAAACTAAAGAACTTTTTAAACAAACTAAGTAATTAAATGTAACTGAACTTTTTAAACTAGAATCCTTAAAATTTATTCATAAATTAGCCTCTGATGTAATTGTAGACAAAGAACTAATATTGAAAAAAAAAAAACTAAACATGGACACAATACGGAGAGTATCAGAAAAATATCCTAAAACGAAAGAAGGACAGTCGAGACTAATAAACCATGGACTGAAATTATACAATAAACTACCAGACAAAACTAAGCAAAATACTCAGACAACCTTCACTAAAGACGTTAAAAATATTATCATTAACAGTAGAATGTAAATTTTAAATTTAAAATATTTTGTTAAATGTACGTAATCCGTAAGGGTTTATCAATGAAATTTTAAAAAAATATATATAAATATATATATATTAGACACCTTTGATAACGCGCGACGCCACGCCGACGTATTGATTCTACCGGCAATAATGATTCTTTCCATTCTCGAGCTGTCTATATCTGTCCGAGTGCGAGTCTACGCGAGTGCATGCGAACATTTCGTGATGCATTCTAATGTATCCGGCCTAGTGAAGTAAGGCACGGTGCAGTGTCGGTGCAGCAATGATGATTGACGGTTATTTCCCTCAGTGCAGCGATGTCGCACGCGCTGTGCTGACTTACATAATGCATTATACGAGCACAGTCACATGTCACGCGGTGACTTATTTGTCGCTCTGTACGACTATCGTAATGAGACTGACCATCGCCCATCTGTCGCGTAGAATATGTATCACCGGCACTGTCTTTATTGAGGAAGTTAAGCCCTACGGACATTGAATATACGCGTGGTAAAAATTAAAGCATTAAATTGTACCGCAGAGTTTCTTGAAACAAATAATTTATAAAGGTTTCAGCTCATTTACTTGACAAAGGCCAAAAGATGAACAAGCTGAGGAAATGTAGATGTTTAAACTAAAAATAAATAAATAAACTAAAATGAAATAAATAAACTAAAATTTGGTTAGCTAAAAGATATTGCTTTTAGCAATAAGTCCGGAAAAGTATTTATTATTTATACTTAAAGTTTTAAATAAAAAATAAACATAGGTAGAATGGTGAATGTTACACAGTGTGTAAAGTGGTCACTTAAACCAGCCAATGACAGTTCATAAGCCCTGTAAATTCCTAGACTTCTGTATTATCTTCTGAAAATGTTTTCTCTCTCTGTTGCAACAGATTTTGGGACATTTTTTATTTAATTGCTCTTACTTTTCTTCTTGAGATAAATCAGAAAAAGTAAACGTGGTTTTTTAAAGTCAATCTTAAATTAACAAATTTTCATGCGTAGTAGCGTAGGCGATGTAGAGCATAATTTTGGTTTAAATTTTGGGAAAGCAGTTTTGGCCGGGTGACGAGCGTTCCATTTATGGCCACTCTCCCCTACTAATTATAGTAAGCTTATACATACATATTCCTTTTAAGTCGCTTTCGGTTATTCGCTTCGTTGGCTATTTTTTTCTTTTTTTTAATAATGTTTATATTTAAAGAATAAAATATCCGCTAATAATGACGCAATACTGATTGCAGCAAGTTATTAAACAGTTGTAAATTAAATCGTCGGTCTCTGTAATCACGAGCATGGCCGAGTTTATTACATCTCTGTACCTTGATAGAAACAATATACATACTTAGTCGGTTCTCCAATAGATAATAATGATTTTGCAATATTAGTCTGAATGGATCACAGTTGATTATCTCTTTGGAAGACATCATTATCTTCCAGTTCAGAATGTATTCAATGTAATGAAGTCATTATGATGTTAACATCACGGGATAAGTAGGAACATAATAATAAACAATATGTACAACGCATTATGATCTGTTAGATATGTACCTATGTATAATATACAATAACCTATAGGTACACAAAAATATAGCTATTTTCATTGAATCATACCCGTAAAATATAAACTTAATATTGTGACAACGCTTGTTTGTATATTATTATTTCACCATATTATTATACGAGTTCATATTAAAGCATTTTTTTCCTCAAATGTATTTGTTTTAGATATAACTATTCTACTAACTCAGCGGCACGTTCCGGAGTTCCATAGTTCATATTCGTAATAAACATCATCATCTTTTTCTTTTTTTATTTATAAAATAAATTTACCCAAATATTTCAATTTAAGTGGTCATTTTCAACGAGTTGTAAATAACTCACTATCAGAAAATGGAAATCAAGTTGGGGTCGAGTGGGGTTCGAACCTCGGACCTCTGATCCGTGAGTCCGCAACACTAGCCACGGGACCACAACCCGATTCCCTTCATCATTCACTTTCCCCATCTAATAGTGCATAGGGCACTGCATTAATGCACCTATTGCAGTGTATCTTGATCATTTTTGTTACACGAAGGTAAAACGATCAGTCTTACGCTTCATGTACCAGTCCAGGGACTATAAAATATTCAAGTTTAAAAACACATTTTTAACTAAATATTTCATGTCAACTTTGTCCTGAGACCTCTTGCATGGTAGGCAAACCCGCTGACCACTACACCACGAGGCCGACAAAATAAGCGTTAATAATGATAAATAATAACTAGTTAATTGTATTTTAAGAATATATATCACTCGTTAAAACGACGTGTTGTGCAAATATTTAAATTTTGAGTCTATTTTCAATTAGGCCTAAATAACTGTGCTTGAAAATAGGAATCAAGTTGCTTGAATCTCGTACTTTTAAATCCGTGAGATTACGATACAGCCGCAGGATCATAACTAGGTCAATTAAAAAAATACTATTTTTTATGCAGTGGTGAATTGCAGCGCAGAACATCGGGAATCAAACCCGGAACCTTCCGCGCGTGAGGCAAGCTTCTTATCCATTACACCGCGGGGCTATATCAATATAATAATAGGTTTATATAATATAATACAGGTTTTTGTCCTTTTTTAAAATCATTTTTAGTTGTTTTCAATCAACCGCCACTATATATTATCATATTGATGATTATTTTTTTATTGATAAAACTCGGTAGTTATTGATTTTTATAAAAATATAAACAAAATTTTACGGTTTAGTTTTATTTTTTGTTTACTGATCAGTATTGCAGTCTTAATGATGCCTCCTGAGGCGAAAGCGCTCTTTGGATAATAAATCAACTAATAAAACTCAACAAACAAATACATATTGATATTTCTATCAAAATCATTAGGTAACTTAATTTTTTTGAATTTTCACGTTAGCTTTATGAAATTCAATAATAATTTTTTTAATACGTAAGCAGTCTTGTTTGAAATAAAATATTAAAAAAAATATCGGAATTTATATTTTTAGATTTTCCACAGTAACTATTAATAATAATATCACGTTAAAATCTAATTTATTATGCAAAGCATTCAAATTATTCGCTATTTATTTTAACATCGGTTGCTTAAATTTACATTGCAAATTGATAATTTTGCTCACTATTAGCGGTATTTTTGTTTACATTTTACCGCCGTGTGACTTTGATAAAATAATATTTGATCTGCTTTAAGTTTCACTTTAAACATGAAAGCTGTTTTTCTCGATGTCTCGGAAAATAAATAAATCATAGTCAGATTGAAACACCCACTTACAGGCGTGTATTTAATTTTCTTTTCGGTCAGGATAAAATGGCTGGCGGAGTGGAAAGGAAAATTATAAATGTCTCGAGGGACTTCTACCGAGACACGTGCTGTGACGTTGGAAGATTTCCCCAAAGAATAGCGATGAATAGGTAATGGTAGGCCTAGAACATTCTAGAAATAGTGGGTTAGGTTGCTTGACACGTGTCTCGCTATGATCGGTAGATTATGACGTTGACTTTTTGGAGGTGTTTGACAAAATGTTTTTCTGGAGAGATGCGATCGGTTAGATTTGAATTTATAATTTTGCAATTTAAACAGTTTTGAATTTACGAGTTGCGATTTCCCGTTTACAATTAAATATGTACAAATACGATAAAAGATTAAGTTATGTAATAGATTTTAAATTGTTAAACTTTTTTTCGCTAAGAGTTTATAATAATACCGCCAAACTATACGTAAGACATTTTTTTTTATCTAAAAGTATGCGATTACGGTCGGTTAGATTTGAAGTGATAATTTTCAATTTACAGTTGAATAGGTGCGAAGGTTTTCACGGTCACTGTTATCAATATTATGTATCTTTTTTGGGTGATACCGTGTATGTTGGATTTGATCCGACGTTTCGGCTACCATTGCAGGAGCCATCTTCAGGGAAAAACTGTGTTTGAAAAACACAGTTTTTCCCTGAAGATGGCTCCTGCAATGGTAGCCGAAACGTCGGATCAAATCCAACATACACGGTATCACCCAAAAAAGATACATAATATTGATTACAGTTGAATGTTTAAAATTTACGAGTGGCACTTTGACATTTACAATAAAAAAAATCCAATTTACAATTTGATATTTACAATTCCCAATTTAAAAGAATAACTTATAATTTATAATACAAAATATAACACAATTTAATGTTTAAAATACACAAAAGTTTGCAAATCCAATAGAAGATTAAGTAATATTATCTATATATCTGTACAAGGCAATGTTCGTATGTGTGTCCTCGATAAACTGAATAACTGCTGGACCGATTTACTTGCGGCTTTCAGCGAAACGTAGATTTTTGCCATGAGCACATTTATATCTCCTAAAATCTTCAATTTGTGAAGTATAAAAAATTTAGGAGCGTAAATGTTGTTTTCATCGCTCACCAAGGCTGCATTCGCCGAGAACGCATAATAAACAAAAAAACGGAAAGATGTTATATTTTTGTGTGTAAAAAAAAAATCATTTTGAATGTTTACAAACAACATTCGTTTTTTATGGATCCTAGTCAGATTATTTCTTTAAATTCTTTCTAATTTCAATATAATAGCAGCAGCAAAGCATTGCCGGGTTCAGCTCGTATATTATACAATGTTTTCCCTTTTTTCACTAAAAAATCATAATATTGCCGTTCTTTGAAAATCACAAACAGCTTAAATACGTTTAAGTCAATACAACCAAGTGGAATGCTGCACAGGGCTACAAACAAAAGTATGACATATATTCCAGGCTATACTGTGAATCCGAAATCTTACTAAACGGCACTGTCGATGTGTTCCTACAGCAAGGGCAGGCCTTTAAGAAGCAAGCGGTGTTGTCTCTCCTGACTTGCGATGTCACACTTGCCATTTCCGCCTATATTATGCCATATTTATACCTTTTGTTAATTATACATTTTGTAAATTTAAGTAGATTTTAAGACTGTTTAGATTAATTAATTAAAGTATTACTCATTAATGCCAATCTATTAGGGCTTACTTAAGCCTGTTGATTGGCTTTAAAAAAATAATAATCCAACATAAAATATATTTCTAATTTCTTCTTGATGCTTAGTTTATTTAATTTCTTTTATAATACCTTTATTATTACTATGATCCATTGCAAACCAGTAAATTCATAATTTGTAAGCCTTATAACAGACTATTGTCTAGTTGAGCGACAAATTGTGAATTGCAAATGTAATCTATTAACTGGCTGATGAAGTGCTTCATTACTATTTTTATATTTATAATTCCTCTACGTGTGATGTCACTGAACTCCTCATAAACGTCTTAACCGATTTACGTGCGGTTTTCAGAGAAATATAGATCTTTGCGCTGTGCGTGTTCGTAGATATTAAAATCAATCTAATGTGTAAAAAAGAAGTAAAGAGCATAAATGTTTTATTCATCGATCTACCAGGATGGTATTCGAAGAGAATTCATTTACAAAAAAAGGAAAGATGTTGTTTTTTGGTGTATAAAAAAAAATATTTTTAATGTTTACAAACAGCGTTTGTTTTTTGTGGATCTCAATCAGATTCTTTCCTTAAATTCTTTATAATTTCTACCCATTTATTTCTTCTTACTGCATTTTTCATAATACTAAAATAATTTTTAATTTAATGAATTTTAAAAAATCGTATTCCTACATACATAAGCACACTCCTCTGTTGGTGAGAAGACCGGAGTTTGACGTTTGTAAAAAGAATGCCATATTTGAAAAAAATATTTATTTTGTGTTTTGGAATTCAACCATAAACAAGTACCTACTAAAATTTAATATTTAAATATAAACAATTTTTAGTTTTGGAATTTAATCACAAATAAGTACCTAGGTATCTACTTATAAAAAAAAAATCCAAGGCAAGCCAACGTTCGGGCAGGCAACGTCTGTCGGGTCAGCTAGTAATATGTAAAATCTAATAATATTGTATGAAGTATGGGTGGATGGGTCAAAAACCTAAAAAAATAACTCCCAGTTAAATTTAAATTGGTTTTCTTTGGAACGTTTTTTTTTTTTAAAGGGTGAAGGCTCGTTTTTTTTATAAAATGATTATATAAAATGGTTTTTATTTCACCCGTCGATGGAAATAGTGCTCTCTCGAAACTGTAGTAGTGTTCTTGTAAAATAATAAAATTGTGTAACACTCATAACAAAGTTTTATTGTCATAATAATTTATATAGAAGTGAAACGAAGTGAATGCCGATTCAATTAATAATATGATATAATTTGAAATCACCATGCATGTTAAAAATAATTCAACTTCTTTTCAAATTTTATGTATATATTTCCGCGCCGGCGTTATTACAGATCGCTTAAAGGCATCGAATCATAGAAACTTAAAGGTTTTTTAGGTTGAGTAAATTGAGTATACATTCTCAGTAGGTATTATTCATTCTTAACACTAATAGCAAAGTTTGAACAGAATTTTCTTCAACTTTATGAACACGTTCAACATTTCGTAACATTAAATTTATTGAAACTTTGTAATCTCAATCTTATTGAATTTTACCAGACCTCCTCCAACAGTTAACAATGAATTTATCAAACTTTACTGATTTTAATTACAGAGTGTTTGTAATTTATTTTTTCCACATCAAAGGACGCCATTTTATAAACAAACATTGACTTAATGCTGAAAATCAAAGCGGTTTCTCGAACGAAATACACCTTTCTTTGTAATACTTTAATTCAATGTTGTAAACAAAAAAGGAACAGATATCGATAGCCCAAAGTAATAGTGAGATTTTTCTAAAAAACATACTTTTCGAGGTATTCGTACTTCGAGGTGTGTAAAAGGATCTGATTAAATTAAATGATTTGAAGCAGATTAGGAATACAGGTAAACGTCGTAAAATGAACACAAATATAATGGAAGATAAATATTAGGTTAAATTCCGTGTCAAAATTCTAAGAACAGTCTAATAATATATTTTTTTTTTAATACAACTCCTATATATATTCAAAATAAATAATAAATGTATTTAATAAATACAATTTAATTTCGTTTACAAAATTAATAATAATCTATTGATATAAATAATGTTCTTTTTATAGTAAATACTAACTCACCAGTTTGTCGGTACTAAATTAAATTATCACACTTTTTTTAAGAAAGCACCCAATTTCATTTGCTTTGATTGTTGCTTCCTTTCTTGCAGAATCATAGCATGAACTACAAATATTTTAATATTATTTTAATTTTAATAATAATAAAATAAAAAATACAATTATACATTTTTATTTTTCTTAATAACAAAAATAAAATTAACTCGGAAACAATTTCATACACATAATAGGCTGCTCGCGTACACTGTAATAAAATAAAACAACGTGTAAAAATGTGTCTGCTATTAGAATCGCAGCGCCTACTGTCGTCTGGTGTCGGCCGAGCTGGGAAATTTTGGATTTTCAGGCGTTGCCTAGTATGTGAAATAATTCAGTCCGACGAATCTCTTCACAACAATAAAGGTTTGAGCTCTTTAACTTCACTAAAATCAACTAGAAAAATTGAAGAAATATGGATGTTTAAACATAGGCAAAATGGTGAATGTTACACAGTGTGTATAGTGGCCACTTAAACCAGCCAATGACAGGTCATGAGCCCTGTAAATGCCTAGACTTCCATATTCCATTCTTTAAGGTATTCTCCATCCCTGTTGTAATTTGTTAAAAAACTTTGTGTACACAAGCAAAATAAATAGATTAAAACGCTTTCAAGAATGGAGGAAATGGTAAATCTAAGACTAAGGGAGATAAGGTCGTTAATGTTGCATGTTATGCATACTATGCAACCATAGTTTGATTCAATTCTTGCTTAAAACTCGTAATTATTTTTTTTTTTTTTCCAATGTTTGATATTTTTCGTCAACTAACAGAAATAAGAGAATTCTTTCAGAAGGAAATAATTAAATCTAGGCATTTACATGCCGCTACTGACCTTTTATCGGCTGGATTAAGTAATCACTTTACACGCTGTGTAGCATTTAATTTTTTTCAATTCACCCGTCTGTTGATTTTTTGTGAAACGTAAAGGTGTTTTTTTTTTACTGATTAAGCATAAATCTCCTATAACTATTTCGTATGTATAAAAATACTTATTTCTTCTGATTTTTCTTTTACTAGCTCGCTCCATGACTGAATTCCTCGTTATTTCCCGGATGTTCAGCTATGTCCACAAGCAATCACACTTAAATTAACCTCGTCAGAGCTTATCAGCTGCGGTTTGCTGCCAACGTAGCGCGGTCACTTCCGCCATTTTGTCCCGTGATTTTACATGAAATCAACCGACGCCAACGTACACATTTATTAAGGCCTTTAACACAAAATAGTGGGCTGTCGACGCTAGGTATTTTATGATCATTCACAGACCCTCATATCGCCTTATATTAAAGAAAAAAACGATTTAAACCGACGTGCGTCCAGCTCAAAATATTTTTCCGAACTGACAAATAATTGAATATATCGTTAGAATTATTACGGCGCGCTGCCGTCAATTTCTATAGAGACTGGCGACTTTAACGTTTCGAAATATTCCCAAAGATAGATTGAATTACAGTGAAAATATAATTGAGGAGCAAAAATTCATTAAGTGATTGGTCACATAAATATAGGGCTTAAAAAATGAAGAAAAACTTGTTTTTAACAACACTATTTGTTTAAATGTGTGAATTTGGGACATATTTTATACATGAAAAAACACGTTTCGAGTGAATAGTGGGTTTTTTTCTCTCATAAATTTAGATATGGGATGGTGGGATTACCAGTTTTAGACTCTTCCTCTTTAAATAAGTATCATTATGTGTATTAGTGACTTATTCGTCTTTGTTTACCATTGTTTATATGGACCTTTATAATCTATTGTGCTTTTTTTATCATGTTTTTAAAGATACTTAATAATATAATCTATTTACATTGTAATTGGCAGTAGTGCTGTATTGCACATTTAAATAAATAAATAAATATGAATTATAACATTTCATTTAAACATATTTTTTTATTTTAAAATTTATTTCAACAGAGAGGGAAAACATTTTTGAAAAGGGAATATGGAAGCCTAGGCATTTACAGGGCTTATGACCATTTTTTTCTTTTCAAATTTGTACACAACTCTTTTCGAATGTTCGCTCCTTAATTACCTCGAAGTGATTTTTATGCATTCAGAGTAGTATTTTGCTTATTTTATCCGAAATTATAAAATAATAAAATGCCTATAGCAGGCGCACGGATGATAGAAAAAGCATTTTTGCGTGTTTTTACGTAAGTTCGTGCATTTCATTTTCATTGGATTTAACCAATGTCAATTTGAGATTTTAATCACTACCTTAGATATTCACCTAACTACCGTGTAGAATAAACAGTTTAATCACCAGTAATATTGCTTCTGTTGGAATTTGGAATAATGCTAAGTGATGTTTTTAATATCTTACTCTGAAGTATAGTCGCAGCTCAAATTTTAGACCTTAGCAAGTTGAAATTTATTGCAACAGGGGGGGAAACCTTTTCGATAAGGGAATATGTAAACTGTGTGCAGTAAAATACCTGAAACCTTTTTTAATGTGGGTGAGATTCATCTAGTGAGTTGTTTCACCTACTAGGCCACGCTTGAAAATACGTAGTATGGATGTATCAAACATAGTTATATTATCAAAATAATGTGTCAATATTTGTATAAGTACTTATGTATAAATGTTTTTAAAGGAGTACTGGCGTAACCATCCAGGCAGTTACCAATCTTGACAAATATTTTCTACAGGAATGAAGAAAGTCTGAAAAGATCATTTTTTAATTTTATCAAAAAATCATCAGGCGGATAAATTGAAGAAATTTGAATAGATAAACATGCGCAGAAAGGTAAATGCTACGCAGTACGTAAATGATTATTTAAACCATTCTATAACATGTCAGTAGCGACATGTGAATGCCTGGATTTCATTGTTTCTTTCTCTAAGAATTTTCTTATCTTTCTTCATTTAAATTTATTATTAATTGACTGTATTTCGTGGCCATTTACAGTTGTGCTAACTGACGCCAAGTTTGCTTAATTTGAAATATGTATACGTAAAGTTGGAACGTTTACTCGGTTTACCTACTTAGCATAAGAGTATTATAAATAATTCAATAATGGTAAAGTATTGTGTCACTTGCAGTTGACCGGCTAACATGCTCTAGCGTGCCTTAGCCTTGATAATAATATATGTACTTCGAATATAGCGATATATGAGACACACACATATATTAATAACTAGAAATATATTGAATATCATGATCTATGAAGAATATTTCAAGGCTTTAATTATTCAATTTAAAAAAATTTAATTGCAGAGTAATTGAAAAGACTTTTACATAAGTATAATCTTAGTGTTGCAACAAGATGCGAATACAATATGTATGCTAAACATATCGATGGTTAACAGCCAAATTACCTTAAGGTGATTCTAAATGAAAATATGAAAGTAATCATTTATAGATGGTGCTTTTATATTTTATTATTGAATAATGCCATTTTTACGTTTGTTTTCAATGGAAGTTTTACAAAACTTGGTTTGCGGAAACTTTGCTCTTTATTAATTGTAAACAATACCATTACATAATTTAATTCTTCTCGAAAAATGGTGTGCAAAACAAAAAATAACTTTTCTTATTTTTGCGGATTCTTTCCCGATGAAAACACAATCAAAAAAAATATTTTGATGGGTTTTCTGTGCTAATTGGGCCTCCTGGCCTGTTGTGGTGCAAATAAAAATAAATAAAAAAATACGTAAATATTAATTACTTATACAAAAAAAAATTCAACGCATAATTTTATCAAATAATTATTAAGTTTTTTTATATTTTAAGAACATTATGGAGCCCATGCATTAAGCATCTTAATTAATTGAAAGGAAGAATAAAAAACATAATTATATTTTTAAAGTCATCATATATCGTCATTCTATGTCCGCTCCCTAGTTGGATCATATGGTATCCACAAAGAGCCTTCATGCATATCTATCGGCTGCCAACTCCTTTGCGTCCTCCCGAATCAGGTTCTCGTCCCGAAGTTCTGACATAAACTGCTGACGAACAGTCAGCAGTGGACGTTCAGGACGTTGAGATCCTGATCCTGGTAAGCGTGGTTAAACCTCTCAGGAAGCATCCGCAGGATATGGCCTAGCCAACTGTATCGCCTCCGCTTGACGACAGTTATCACCGGAGTTTGCTGCGTCCGTTCTCTTATTACTTCATTCCTCACAAAGTCAAACCACCGCACACCCAAGATTCTTCTGAGACACCTATTCTCAAAACTCAGAATGTTCCACGATTCGCATGAATAAATATCCGATCTCCAGACAGCCTTCACACTGTTGAATGAAGAGTCTGCTACTCCTAGTTCTTTTTGAAAGCTGCCATTTTTAAAGTACTTAAAGCATAAGTTTATAAGCTTATTTGAAAAGTAAATATTACAGAAAAACCTCATTATTTTTTGCGGTAAAAGTATTTTTTAGTGTATCTATCACTTTAAAAAAATATATTTTTTGTCCCATTTAAATAAATACTTAAAATGTGTAAATAATATCGTTAATTTAAATATTTATCCTACCAACAAACAAACTATCACTTCGTTTTCCCGTAGGGGTAGGCAGAGAGGATACAACGCCATTTCACTCTGTCTTTGCATACAGACCTCGCTTCCTCTACATTCACGCACACCGATTATTCCTACTCTTGACATGTCGATCTTCAAGTATTTGATAGACTTATCTTACTTGGATCCTTTATTACAAAATTAAATCAAATGCAATAATAAATACAATGCTTTTGCGTATGAATACGAATTTACATATTATATCAGTTTAAAATGCGTGTAAAACGAATATTGTCTGGTTACAAAATTAGCCGGAAAATTCCCGCCGTAAATCGCGTGCGTCGTTCCACTCGGCGGGAATCTCAACAAAAGCAGTTGCCGAGCGCGCGCCGTGCGTAGCAGGCACTAGGCACTAGGCACAGGCACCACCTGGTGAACGTTAACGCAACTAAAGTTCTCGTTGACTTTCTCCCATCACGCGAATTGCTTTCGGCTGTAAACGAATCTCCAGCCATTAAAGGTATACGAAATGAAGGGGAAAAACAATTCATTTGAGATAATGAAGCTTTACTTCATATCGCCTACGCCTTACCCGTGAACACGCATTACGCGGATCATCGGGGCTATTTCTGGATGTTTCTAAAGGTACACGAACATCGTATAACACGATATTTTATTTATTTTTAATTGAACATTACGGGGCGTCTGCCATTTACAATGTACATTTAATTTTATGTCAATTCAATTCAATTCAATTCAATTTGATTTATTCACATATACAGGATTTCTTTAAACCCTGTCACATCCGAAACCACGATGATCAGTATGGGCAGGAAGACATATTAGCATATTTAAAAAAAAATAGAATGAAGGAAATTTAAAAAAATATATTAAAAAAACAAATGTTTGCTGACTTCTGCAGGGGAGAAGCGAGGGGGGCGTGGCCGCGCGGTTGAGAGTGTATCAGACTTCCCCCTCCCTCCTCCTCGTTTCTCCCCTGCAGAAGTAAGCAACCCGTGGTTTAATTTCTATTTTATTTTGGAAAATTTTTTGTAGACCGAGAAAGACATGGCATGACCAAATCCAACAAATACTTGAAGATGGACATATCAAAAGTCGGAATAAACGGCGCGCGTGCATGAGACGATATATGAATGTAGAAGAAGCGAGATATGTATGCAAAGATAGAGTAATGTGGCGTTCTATCCCCTCTGCCTACCCTTACGGGGAAACGGCGTGATGGTTTGTTGTTGTTGTTAGAAGTTAAAATGCATAAACAAGGCAATGCTCCTTTTGGCTCGCAAATTTGTGGTACGAAACATACCTAAAAGGAACTAATAAACCTGAACGAAGGCAATTAGATATCCTCCAGGCTCTGATTCCCAATAAGATTAAAATAATTACAATATATTTTTCTGAACCATTGTAATTGGGCTTTTTGTCCGGTAATGGTGTAAAGAAGCTGAAAAAAATTAAAAGATGATTTATTTATTTATTTAAAACTTTATATACATATACAATATATATACATATAAGGGCGGGCATATTGCCTTAAGGCAATTTCTTTCTACCTACCCAAACCGTTCAGTTTGAGAAAATTACAAATACATGGACATATTGAATCTTACAATTTTATAAAAAAAATAAAAACAAAGATTAACAAAATAAAAATATTTTTAAAAATTAACACTATACTATGAAGAGAAGAGAGGGGATGGGAAGGAAAGAAGAAGAGTAAAGTAAAAATTTAAATATTTAGATTGACATTTCAATCTTGACTTAAATGTAAATAAAGGGGCGGGGCGGGGCGTCTCTAACATTAGTGGGTAGATTATTCCATAATTAAGCAGCTCCTACTGTGAAAGAGGAGGCAAGGAAATTAGAGCGATGACAGGGTATTAAAAGGGTTCTCTCGTTACTAGAACGATGAGATAGTCCGTGTTGTGATGTGACCCTTTTAAAGATGTGTAACTGTCAGATTTATTTGATTGCTCGTGGTGCAATGATTAGCACGTTTGGATTACACGTATGACGCCCGTTTATAATTTTCAAAAAGTTCGACATGACCTGTAATGTTTATTTGAATAGGTTCTCTTACTGTGATATTTATGCATAAATCATGTGGTTAGAAGTAAGATTATCTATCATTCCGCACATGATTGCATATCCATATTTTGTTACCCAGTTAAAACTTCGACATTTTTCGCAGGTGAGGTTCTTTTTGAATTTCACGTCTTACAAAAATATTCCCTATTTTTAAAGCTTTTTTGACCACATTAATAAAGCGTTTGCACAAATTTTAGAAGGAATAATTATTTAGCACATCGTTTTTTTTTACAAGGGTTTTATGTGTTGTGACATAGAAAACAAAATTTCCCTCTATTAAAAAAAAAAATGTTTTGTAATTTATCATAAAAAGAATCCTCGAGTATTTGATTACACATATACGATACTTTATATATGTACAAATATCAAGTTTGTTTATTATATACTTACTTAATATATGTATTCTTCTATGTTCATTTACATGATACAATCATATTTGTATAATATGGTGAAAGCATCGGAAGACCTTATCTTCTGAGCCTTTCCCCTTATTTGCTAAACAAGTTTTATTACAATTCTAGCTTTTTTATTATATCTCTTCTACTTGACTTTGTAATGTATCTTGATTTCTTTGATATGACTTGTTTACACGACGAAGGATATACTAAAAGTAAATAACAATTTTTTCTTTTAGGTTTTTCCTTATTTTATTTATTTAAATGTACAATACAGCACTACTGTTAATAACAAAGAACATGAATGATATAATTAGGTAATTACAAAAACATATGTAAAAACACATATAGTTATCAATATAAATCTTTTTTTATGATCCAGTATAGGTTAGATTCGTTCCGTCGTTTTCGCTACGTTGCAGCAGCAATCCTCAGGATAAACTATATGTTATGTAAAAAAAAATGTGTTTATGTATTTCTGTACCGTGTGGCGGTCGGCAGAAGGCACATTCAGTGTAATTTTGTTTCTTGTCGTTTGTAGTGCCGGGAACCATGTTTAGTTTAATTTAAGACCGTCTTCTCTGTTATGTTATTTGGGTGTCTGTGTATTTCAATTGCATCTTTTATTATTCGTGGACTTAAGCTTCTGGGTTTATGCAGATTATCTGGTTCTAAGGCGATGAAATGACTTGTTTCTATGAAGCGTTTCGCTATAGCTGCCCCCTGTAAACTGAGCTGCCAAGGATATGATAAGTGTATATTAGAATTAGAAGGATAGTAATTGACGAACAAAAAAGAGCGTGTAAACTTAAACACTCTTAAAAAAATCAGCTATACCCTAAACCTTCATATGAAAAATGATCTGGACGAACTGCATTTGGTGTACCAACGCAGTGCCCTGAGCGCCACCGCGTGTGGATAGGGAAGTGATGGTGATGATAAAAAATGATAATAAAACGATATATTTTAATTTACTGTAAACATCTTGCCCGTGAATTATGCAACGATAGATTTAAACTTACTGTTAAAATCTTGCCAGTGAATAGACCTTTTATGCAACGATGTATTTAAACTTACTGTAAAATTTTTGCCAGTGAATAGACCTATTATGCAACGATATATTTAAACTTACTGTAAAAATCTTGCCAGTGAATAGACCTATTATGCAACGATATATCTAAACTTACTGTAAAAATCTTGCCAGTGAAAAGACCTATTATGCAACGATATATTTAAACTTACTGTAAAAATCTTGCCAGTGAATAGACCATTTGTGCATGCGTTAAATGGGCAAAGAGTGAGTAGTTACTACTATCGTCGTTAAATATCTAATTTCATAAAACATGTGTTTGAATAAAATATATAATGATTTCGTGATTCTCTACTCTTTTCTGTACTGAAAAAATATTATTTATAAAATATTTTTTTTGTGGTTATGAAAATAATGATGGATTGAAAAAACCTTTGTAAAATACAGTTCTTTTATATACACTGCATAGATTTAACTACTCAATGTACGTATTGTTCTTTATGATATGATAGTAGTTCCACTAGGTATTATACCGAGCATAATATAACAAATCGTAATATTTCCGTAGTCTATTATCTATTCGTGTAAACAGATTTATTCTTATTATGCATTATAAATAGCTCGTTTGAGGAGTATAATATCTATTGTGCTATATAAATCCCTGTGCTGAAGGTGATTTATTTTACAATTCCATTGTTCTTTAAAATATTATCCCGTATTTAATACTCACGTTTAACAGCTGTATAGTACTTCATGCATGTTCTATTTCTGATTTGATGAAATAAATATGTACAACACTCAGTGAGCCGTCCGCTAAGAAACAATTAAAATAAACTAGTGTTTACAAACGTTTTTTTTAGTTAAAATTAACATGATATAAAAATATATGTTTTTACTACATTTAAACATAAGAAAATAACTTTATACAATATCTTAAGTTTTCCATCTATATGTATTTTAATCTGTTGTTGGTGCCAGCTTTTTAAAATAAAAAAACAATACTGTTCTAATGATTTACCAAAACATTTCGATTTTAAGGACCATTTTCCAAAAGCTATAACCAACTCACTCTTAGGAAATGGGTATCAAGTTGTGGTAGAGCCGGTAAAGCGGGGTGCGAACCTCCGTTATTAATCCGTATGTCTTAATTTTATGGATTTTTTATTTATTATCATATTGAAATTTATTTGGAATTAATATTATTTTCATTTTATTATGCCAGGGTAGGTACACTAAAATAATTAAGCGTATCTTTTTTGTTTTGCGGATGCAAGATTTTTGACAATTCATGTCTACCACAAAAAAACATTGAAGAAAACTAACAAATAATTATGTACGCAACCCTTGTGTAAACTTTAGAAACAGAGAGATGACTCGCACAAAGTTTCTTAAATAATTCAACAAGAGGAAGAATGGGTAATAGGTAAAAAATAGGAAACATAATGCGTCTGAATTGAACAACTTGTGATATTTTAAACTGAAATTATTTTTATAATTATTATTATTATGGATAACTTATATAGCGTCATTTTCGTAATAAGATACCTCAAGGGCGCTTTACATAGTGATTTTATTGTTAAATTAATTTAATTGAAGCTTTTAAATTTGTAATTTAATTTAAACAATTTATTTTGCTGTCATACTACGGATTTATTCAAATGATTTGCGACCGCAAATGCGCGTTCACCAAATTTAGTGCGCTGCTTGCGTAGAGGTACAATAATTTTTCCTCTCGCCGTAGACGTAGCTGATCTAAGCGTGAGAGGCCTGTCAGCTAGTTCATCTGGAATGCATAGTGCCCTTAGATATTCCGGAGCAGAGTTGTGCAGTGACTTATACATAAGCCAACAGAGTTTGTATTCGACCCTCTGTGGAAAACGTAGCCTGTGTAGTTCTCGAAGTAGTGGAGTGATATGACTGAACTTTGAGATTACAAAAATAAGTCTCGCTGCGGCATTCAATACAGATTGTAGGCGAGTCACTTTGTTCATTGGTTGACCTGCATAGATACCATTACAATAATCGACTCTAGACACTACAAACGCATTTATTAATTGACGATTTTTGTACGTATCGAGTATAATGTATGTTATAAAAAGTTTTTAAAAGTTTTTTTTACAACTATCCAAATTACATTACGTTTAAGCTATGAACATTCATTTGCCTAAACGCTATAGTTTTTTATAAGTGCATATTATTTCAGATCTCCATCCTTATCAGTATTTTAATCTAACATATCTTTTAAAAAATAAATAAGCCTTAATTTATTATAAAGAACTCAGTAAATATTAAATTTGAAACATTCCATTACCTCGCTTGTAAGGGTCCGGAACAACCTTCTGGGCTTCAATACTATAGTAGAAATGATGCGAGATTCCATAATGAGGATATTCTCAGTGGAATATATCCTTTTGTCGTCCTTACGTATTATAAGAACGGAAGTATACATATAAATTTATTCTCAATTGAAAGTACCTTCACATACATACTATATTATCTACTCAAATCACATAAAATAACATGAATACTATTACCTAATGTTTATTATTCTTCTTCTTTTCTAAATCCGCTCCTAAGTGGAGCATGTGGACATCATTAGTTGCCTCCAGGAGACCCTATCGCCAGCCAGTTCTTTAGCCTCCTCCACGTCAATCCAGCGCCCCCTAGTTGCGCTGAATAAAATCAAAAGATCGTCATCGACCGATCGAGGAGCCCGCAGGTTTAAATATGAGGCAAATCGTTTTAGGAGACTGCTGCGTCTGTTCTCGGACTTCAATGTTAGTTATAAAATCGAATCACCTTATACCTAATATTCTCCTCAAGCATTTACTCTTAAAACTATAGTTTAGTTAATTTGATGTTCTGGGCTTTGGTAAGGTGCCAATATTCACACTTGTATATGAGTACTGGCATTATACAAGAGTTGAATAATCGGCATTTCGTTTTGACCGAGTATAGACTTGAGTTCCAGACACCACGCATCATGTTAAAAGTTGCCCCCTGCAATTCCTAGGCGGGTTGCGAGCTCTTCGTGCATGCTTCTATCCTCAGTTATGTGGACTCCCAAGTATTTAAGGCTGCCAACTTTCTCGATCCTCTGTCCATTTTTATACAGAGGCTGATCAGGGTCAGGACAGGGTTTGTTGCACAAGATCCGAGTCTTTTAAGTATTAATATTATGAACCGAGCAGTTTATTCGACTGATGCCAGTACTCCTATATGGCTGCAAATCCTGGCATCTTACCAAAACTCAAAACACAATATTTCTGAGTTTTGAGAGAAGTGCTTGAGGAGAATCTTATGTATAAAGCGGTTTGATTAATCTGAGAACGGACGCAATAGACTTCTGTAACGAGCGTCTTGACGGTGAGGCGGTGGGCCTGGCTTGAACACGTGTTGCGGATAGCCCAGGTGAGCTTTGATCTGAGTTTCCTTTTTTTCGCTGGCTCCCGTCGGCGTCGTCCGGAAGGCCGTCGATGACGATTTTTCGGCATTATTCAACGAAAATGAGGGCGCAGGATTTACGAAGAAAAAAGGGGAAGTGCTAGCTGGCGATATTGTCTCCTGAAGGTGTCTGCCATGTTGACTTAGGAGCGTGTGTAAAAAGGAAGAAAACATATTATTCTGATAAAGTGTTGCTTGCGGGTGTAGGTTAACAACTCGAATGATTTTACATTTTATTAACCTGATATCTGTTATTTTTCTGTGTGTAATTAGTTCACTATAACCAATTATTTTAATTTATTTATTATGCAAAACCAAGTGGACATTTGTAACTTAATAAATAAAGATATATATAATAGTGATGCAAGATTATTTTTTTTGTCTGATAGTTCTAAGGAGATTGATATTAAATATAATACCAGTTAGATTTTTTATCAACAACGTTTTCACACTTTAGAATATTTCATAGTCCTTGTAGTGGCACCTGAAACGTAAGATTGATCGTCTTACCCTCATGTAATAAATAAAAATGATCAAGACATGCTGTGATTGGTGAACTAATGCAGTGCCTATGCATTATTAGGTGCAGAAAGATAATGATGATGATAATTTATGTTTCATCTGACTATTATATTTTTCACTCGATAAATAAAAAAAGGAGTGTTAAGCTAGGGTTTCCTAGGACAGCGGTGCCCGCATCTTAACGGCCGTAGTGAACGGCGATGCGGTGGACAGCCGTCGTAACGTCGACTAGAGAGTGGTTTCCTAGGGAAACGGTGTTAAATGGTGTTGATAACACCGTTTTCCTAGGAAACTACACTCTAGTCACCGTTACGACGGCTGTCCACCGCATCCTCGTTCACTACGGCCGTTAAAATACGGGCACCGCTGTCCTAGGAAACCCTAGCTTAATTGCGCATCAAAGTATTTTAATATTTTCTTTCGGGCATATTTAATAATAATATAATCGATAATGAGATACTTGACTCAAAATCATCATTATCATCATCCCGCTTTTTGTACCTAATGGTGCATAGGGCACTGCATTGGGATATTAATGGCAACGTTTCTTATTTTCTTTTTTTTTAGGCAATTAAGTTAATTTTGATATGTTTTCGGGCGGATAAAGCATACAGTTCTGAATGTGAAAAAGAACCAGAACCATGGACGAGCGTTTTTGACTCGATGGCTACTCTCAGGTGAAAATCCTAAAAAAATAAATCGAGTGGAGATAAGTTCATCTCGTTGTATAGTTTTTGGTGCGTTCGCTCACCATTCTTGGGGTCCTGAGTTCGATTCCTGGCAGGGTGGAAGTGAAATATTGGTTTTAAAGATGTTTCTACACTGCAGTATTTCAATGTTCCTGGACTGGCACCTGAAAAATAAGACTGAACACCGTACATTCTAAATAACAAAATTGATCTAAGTACGCTGCAATTGGAGTGTCTATGTTTATTTTTCAATGTTCCCATCTTTGTTTTTTTTTTTTAATTTGGTGTAAACGTTGCCAGGAATCGAACCCGGGAACCCAAACGCGATAACCACTACGCCACGAGGCGGAATAAATGTAATTTAAGTATTCAAAATAGTTGTATGCGTTTAAGTTTTACTGACTAGTAGGTACAAACCGAAACAAGATTTTTAGCCGAAACCGTAACTTATTTGTTTAAAATCACTTCAAAACGCCCAAAATTTGTGTTTTTTTTGTTAAACTTACAAGTTCATTAAAATAAATGTTCAATAAAATACACAAGGAAATGAAAGGCATATATTTAATTGGTAAATTAGTTTATTTTAGCGCTTTTTTGTTCGTTGTTATGTTATATATGTATGTATTCTCGATCCAACACAAGATTAATCAGCATCCGCGCATGTTTCCGCCTCCTCCTCCACTACTTACTTAACACATTTAATCCAGATCAATCAATTGGATTCAATAAATATTAAATTTTATTTCTATTCTAATTTGAATTACCTACTCACAATCAAAAAAATTATGGCAATTTATACATTTAATGATGGTGATAATAAAGATGGTAATAGTAGTCGAATGTAAATATTGCATTTTATTTGGCATCAGATTTATCAAATCGGTTAAGGAACTGATCTATACATAACTGAAAATATCATCATTGCTATTGAAAAAAACTAAACTTTCTCAAATGACCACTCGAAACATCGGAAGTTCATGAATCATCATTATTGTCCCCGAGTTCATCAACATTATGATCGACATTCCAAAATTTTTGCCCAATACCAATAATATGTCTAACGAAATTATTCCAATGGTATGGTGTAACTCTTTCAAACCTTCTTGCGTAAGAGTTCTCACATCACTGTTATTGAAAGTTGTATTGTTATATTTACGTGGTGTTTTACCATCGACCACACCAATTCAATTGGGTTTAATTTGCAATGATAGGAGGATAATCGAAGCACAGGTTTTATTTGCTTCACTTGCAGCGACATCTACTACATACTTGTCATATGTCCCCTTGTACGAGCTGACAACCCGCAACAACTCCGCTTTGATCATTGTTGTATGAACATTAATTTCTCCTTTGTCTTAAACAATTTCTATTTTTTCCATTCTTTATTTGGAAGCTTATCCAATTTGACATAGTGATATGGGGCATTATCCATAACGATGCAGCAATTTTCGTCCAGTGATGTCAAAATATTTTTAAACCACCTAAAATGTTTCTATGTTCTATGGTCTGTAGTTTTTTTAAATTCGAAAATGACAAACCGTTCTGATCAAGTCTATGGCACTTCCAATATGTAACACTATTAACCATTTCCCTTACCCGTTGGATTAGGGGGTCCCACGCAAAGCCGCGTGTGAAAGCTTCTCATCTCGAATTACGGTATTATCAACCTCTTGATAATACGATACAGATAGCTTTTCAATAATCTCTACGCCAGAGAATTAGGTCTTACCGCTCAGTAAATAAACTGTCGCGTTTTCGATTACATTATTGGAAACCCAATTATTTGATTACCTTATAGAAAGTGCTACGCTTGAAGTTTGGTAAAGAATCATTGCTATTGGCAACCTGCAAAACTTTGTTTATTGTAGGATTTTTTTTTTTCCACATAAAAAGAGTGAACCTTTGATCTATGTAATTGCATTTTATCGAAACCGTCGATTGTCGAAAATATGCTCATCGCCGTCTCTTTTTATTAGGCGAAATAACACCACCGGTTCTTGAATATCGGAACAAAGTATGTTTTAAGGACTGCACCTCAATACTAGTCTGCTTAGGAATTGTGTAAATGGCATTACTTTGCGAGATATCAGAGTTCTCAGATATTATTTTTTCATATATATTAGTAATCATAGTGCGTTGAGGTTTGTGTACCACCTATAAAAAATAGTCAACACCAACATTCCGTTATTTTAAATTGTACAGTATCTATTTCATTAATTTTTAAAAACGTTACGTTTCGAATGCTTACCTGTCCTTTTTGTTCTTTACAATTGGTGATAGTGGATTTGAACATATCGGCTGAACATCCATTTTATCTCAAGGTCTGAATGGATTAATATCTTGCAAAGCAAGCGCTACGCGAGACAGTCGACGAGTTACTGAAGTATTATAGACGCCGCCGCCGTAGCCATGAGCACCGCGGGTGAAACTATCGTAGCGAGGGGAGAAATATGCGCAGTACAAACATAATTTCGCACTGTATTGATATTATTTTAAATCTAGAATATATAGCATATATTTAACAGTTCTTCAATGTACAGTTCTTCAATGAACCTAATTTCGCACTATATTGATATTATTTGAATCAAGAATATATAGCACATATGAAACAGTTCTTCAATGTACGCTGTAGGAACTTTAACTTATTAACTATAAAGGAATAAGAACTAAAAACTAAAGGTCACGCGGCCGAGTCACGAGCCATAAATGCGCCCGAGTAAAGCCGAACGTAATCCAACACATCCTGACCGCAGGTTTCGGCTGAACCGAAGTTTCAGTCAATTTTTGGCTGAAACCGAAACCGCGGCTGAAACTGGCTAAAACCGGCCGAAACCGAAACTTCGGTTGGTCGCTACTGACTAGCCTTTCCTATTTTGAAAATACAGCAATTTTATCGCTTTTCGAAACACCTTTTATGTTGATGGCAACACCGTCTAACAAAGATAATTTATATTCTAGAGCGGGTTGTGGTCCCGTGGTAATATTGTGGACTCACGGATCAAAGGTCCCAGGTTCAAATCCCACTCTACCACAACCCAATTTCCAATTTTCCAGCACAAGTCATTTACGACTTTTAGGAAAAGGTCTGAAAATTGAAATATTTGAGTAAATAATAAGAACTCAAGTATTTCTCTTTTACTATAAAAAAATACATATATTAGCACCGCAGTATTGAAAAAGATATCTATGAATTCCCGCAGAAAAATTTTTCATTTCCTGTTCTATTTTCGAAATTAAAATCAAATAAAAATTCTTCATTGGCGTGTATAATACACCTCTCGATACATCATTGGTTGTGGAAATGGGGAAAAAGGAAAAACCGCTTCATAAAACGAAATGGAATGTGATGTAATTTTCAGCACATCACTGAGTTTTTAACATTTCTTTAAAAATAAAAAATGTTTTAATATTGGAAATTCAAATGGATTTGTGTTCACATTTGTAGGACATTTTTCTGATATTAAGAAAGGATCGAACGTAATTCCTTTTACAATCTTAAGAAACAGTTTATTATTGTTTTTATTATTTTTATTTTTTATCCAAACATCAAGTTACATATACTTTGTACAAGATTTACAAGATTTGGCGGGCTTATTGGCAAAAGAAATATCTTCCAGCTAACCAAAAACAAACGGAAAAATTTGTCTTAATTTGTAATTTATTATATACTATAAGTTTACATATTTTCTAATTAAGGAGGTGCATTAAAAAAAAAGTTTATTTTTCCAAAGTTTAGCACCACCTGGAACCCGGGACCTCAAGCGTGGTAGGCGAACGCACAACAGCTAAACTAAGAGGCGGACTTATATGTATCTACTCGATTTCCTTTTCAGAATTTTTATCTATCGAGTCAACACTGGTTCAGGATTCTGGTTCTATTTCGCAAACATTTTAACAGTTTTATTCATCTCTCCGCCCGGACACGTGTTATGAAAAAGCAAATATGAATTCAAAACATAGTAGATACTAAATACATATGTATAAAAATAAGTGTAAAACAATCTCCCTCTCTAAACACGAGTTTTCACTCTATTAGAGAGGTAAAAACGTTATTATGTATGTACCAACCATTTTGTAATTTTATACTTATTTTATCAAGATTATTTTCAATAAATAAAAAAAGTATTTATTTATTTATTCATTCAAAATTACACTTGTTTAAATATTAATGCATTTATTAAGGCTTTTTAGGCTATGCCCGTGTCAAGCCATAATAATTAACAATAAAAATACATAGTAAAATTAATTAGATTAAATTATAATGACATGTGATGCAATAGAATAACAATCTAGAAAAAAAAGGTCTTAGTAATAAATAGTAAAATTCTGAAGAATACAATGCAAAAATAAAATCAGAAATAATTTTCAAAATATAAATGATACAAATTAAGATTTACAAATAATCAAATATTCAAAATAATGGTATCATTAAAATCAACAAAATAATAGTAAAATATAGTAGTATTTAAAAAAAACAAAATAATAGTATCATTGAATTGATCAGAAAAAGAATGTAAATATAAAAACATAATTGAAATGATAATTAAGATATGTTTTCTAGAAACTCACTCAATACTCAAGTAAGAAATATAAAAAATAGAAGTAATAAATATAATGCCAATTAATAGTACATACAAAAGTAAACAATACAAAAATACATAATGAAAAAACCAAAAACTATAAAGATATATAAAAAGCAAATAAAAGTAAAAGTATGGAAGGAAAGCAGATTTGTAAATTTTTGCTAATTGCTAATCTCGAACTTTAAAAAAATTGACAACCTCGTCCCTATCGATGTGCAACAACCAAATGCAGTATTTGTAGGGAAATCACTTAAAACGCATCAAAATGTGTATATACATATATTTATATTTTTTAATTTAAATTTTTATCGCAATGTTTAAGAAAATATTCATTATGTGTGTTTTTTTGTTTCAGGTAAGGGATTTTTCATTTAAAGTGACGCTACTGCGATGACTCGTGGATTTGCTAATCCAGAAGGTTGGTAAAAATTAAATTATATCGTACCCTAATGTTATTAAATATTTGTATATAACCACTTACCGACTTTTCTATGTCTACCGGTTTCAAGACGTTTCCTTTTTTTTGTCAGGACATCATTAGACCAGCATAGTAAGAAGTCAGTTAGAATATGGGTCCTCAGTTTGGTCTCCCCATTATGTTACCCATATAAATAGTGTGGAGAAGGTCCAACACAAGTTTCATGAATTTCAAATGAAACATTCCAATTGAAAAGCTTAGCAATAAATGTTTAGTGAAGCAGTTAAAATTAATATGTATTAGTGATAGATGATAGTGATAGATAGTGACAGTTCACAACGGAGTTCTAGTTCCAACTCTAATGTATGGGAGCGAAGTATGGAATTGGAAAAATAATGATGAAAGTAGGTTGAATGCTGTCGAAATGCGATCCCTCAGGCGAATGTGTGGTAAAACGATGTATGATAGGTGCACAAATGTCGAGATCCGTGAAGTGTGTAAGGCTGAGACATGCATTATTGACAGAATTAAGAAAGGGGTGCTGCGTTGGTTTGGACATGTAGAGCGAATGGACAGCGAAAGAACGGCTAAAAGGATCTACGATGCAAATGTTGATGGATGCAGAAAACGAGGAAGACCGAGAAAGACATGGCACGATCAAGTCCATCAAATACTTGAAGATGGACATGTCAAAAGTAGGAATAATCGGCGTGCGTGCATAAGAAGATGTATGAATGTAGAGGAAGCGAGGTCTGTATGCCAAGATAGAGTGTTATGGCGTTCTATCCTCTCTGCCTACCCCTACGGGGAAACGGCGTGATGGTTTGTTGTTGTGTTGTTGTTGTTAGTGATAGAAGGGAAATTTCAGATTTAGTGCTGCTTTTTAAGTTATTAAATAATGTTCTTGACAGTCCCGAACTTTATAATTATGTGAATTTTTATGTGAGACAGTGTGGGACAAGACAAAATAATTATTTTGCTGTTGATTTCATCATCCTCATCATTCCCTTTCCACACCTAATGGTGCATAGGGTACTGCATTGGTACACCAATCGCAGCGTATCTTGAACATTTTTGTTACATGAGGTAAGGTGATCAGTATTCGCTTCAGGTACCAGTCTAGAGACTATGAAATATTCTTGTGTAAAAACACCCTTTTAAATTATATTCCATGTCAACCATGTCGGGAATCGAACCCGAAACCTCTTGCATGGTAGGCAAACGCGCTGACCATTACACCACGAGGCCGCTGTTGATTTGCATAGTTCAAACTATGCTAAATACTCACCTATTCCACGGATCTTCATATTAACAAACAAACATGGAAACTTAGATTTATTTCATTTATCTTTATACAAATTAAAATCATTACTTTTTAATCACTTCTTTTCTAAATTATAAAAAATATTCTAAGTGTTATACTTGTTTTACTGTTTATACTATGATACATCATCTCTGTTACTTAAATACTTAATTTATTATATTTAACCTCTTTATTTATTGTTAATTTGCTGCATACCTATGTTATAATTTCTTATTGAATTTTCCTTTTTTATTCCTTCTTTTTCTGCTGATTTTATTTTATTTATCTATATTTTCTATACTTGTGCACAGGTGTTTTGTATCATTTTAATTGTTTTTTATTATTATTTTATACTTTGTCAAAGGCGTAAGCCGTCGAAATAAATAAAAAAAGATGCAAAACCCACTATACACCTTCACCATAGTCGTTGCACAAAAAATTAAAACCATGCATTTTCATAAGCAACCCTTACATGCACTGAATAGGTTATGAAAGTATTGAATATTTTTGGAGAAATAGCTGGAAAAAGAGGGAGGGGATGAAGGCAGAGGAGATATTTTGCAACAATTATGGTGAAGGTGTATAGTGGATTTTGCATGTTGGTTTCATTTGTGTCCTGACGAAGAGACAAATACGTCTCGAAACCGGTAGACATAGAAAAGTTGGTAAGTGGTTTTTGTTTATTGTAAAACGATGCTAGCACCGAGACATGTATATTTTATAGGCCCAAAAATTTAATTTTTTTTTTATTGATAATATTTCATTGATCCCAAACTTTCAAAATTTTCCTTTTTTCGAAAAACACGCATTATCTTAGATACAAACTAAAGATATTACCTTTTTTTCTATGAAATATTTTGTTGTCCTTTTTTATAAGAAATATATTTATGTTTTTTTAAAAATTATTTTCTATTTCCTTTTTTAATTCCCATAAAATTAAAAGGTAGCTTATAATCTTTCACAGAATATTTTCTTATCTCTTTTTTAATAGTAAAAATTATTATACCCGTCTATTTATTAAAGGAGCAAAAATTCATAAACATTTCTTGTATACCCACGAACAGGCCATGCTTTTGTGGGATTTTTTGTTCACTATTTTTACTCTTAATATGTATATCATCGCTATGTTATTTCCTTCATTTTTTGTATACTCTCTTTTACCTCTTATGTACGAGTATTGTACGAGTACCTACGTATATTGTAAAAAAAATAAAAAAATTAACAAATAAAATTAATATGCAAATATTTATTAAAATTTAGAAAAATATTTGACCACAAAGTAAATGCTTTAAATATTCATAATATTAAATCATACCTCATTATTCATTTTTACTGGAAATAAAAATAACGCAATTCCTCAGCGAAAATATTTTTTGTTATTGTTATTAAGAAAATTAATTTAAATGAATATCCAACTAGGCGAAAATAGCTTTTTTGATTATTTCATTATAAATTCAAAAAATATACAAAAATCTCAAATCTGTTTAGGTAGGAAAACATTAAGCTGGTTTGCTTTTAGTTATAACAATGCCAATAGTTTGATTATGTAAAACTTAATATGATGTCCGAATAAAGGGCATGTATGACAATATGTAGGTATGAATGTGGAAGAAGCTAGCAATGTACATGTGTCTGGATAGACGTATGTGGCGTTTCATCCACTCTGCATACCCTAAGCAAAATGGCACGTGTTAATAGTAATGAACTTAAAATCAGGGTTTATAGGATATTCTCCATAATATTTTATTATTAGTGGTTAAAAGAAAAATATTACTTTTTAGCTCCTTTGTAATTTTTACGTCTTTGAAAAGATGTTTATTTGGTTCAAACGTCATTGTAAAATTGAAATTCTTTCAAATTCATTATGAAATTCATAATAATATTCTCATTTATGGCACAATGTTTTATCCCCTTTCTCTTCCTTTTATTTTATTAAGGTTGCTTTTCTGAACTTAACGTCCAAATAGAAAGGGGTTATTCTAGCAAACAAACGCAAAGATCAGAACGGAAAGGACATGACCCCATACTGTGTGTATAATACACCCTTAAATATTATTCTAGACCTCGTATTCCAAACCCCAAAAGTACCAAGGAAATGAGAATAGAGATACATCCATCTATCTACTTGAGTTTTGTGTTGGAAATAAATTCTTTGGAAAATTTGATATATGGAAATTTTCACGTTCGCTCAGTCTACCAAAAACCGGGGCTCTGGACGTACATGTTCTCATTGAGCTATAAACATGCCCACCCCAAAGCACATCATTTCCCTAAAAACCGCACGTAAATTGGTCCAGTAGTTATTTAGTCTATCGAGGACACACATACGAACATTGCCTTTTATATATCGAGGCTTAAGTGACATAATGCGTTAAATCATTAAAACAAGTTCCGATATAATCGCATTTAATTTTTTTTTTTTATTTCAACGCATTATTTCTTAATGAACCTATTAAAAAGCTTTGAAAGGGCAATCTTTATTCTAGGCATAGCATAAAATTTAAATTAACATCTTGTATTTGAATATATTTTAAATATATAAAGTCTGTTGACTGCATTCTGTCAGTATAGCATCAATATATAGATATATTTATATGAAATAGAATCAGAACCCTGGACGAGTGCTTTTGACTTTTGACTCGATGGCTACTCTTGGTATTATATATATACTAGATAGTTAAAACCACGACTAAGGAAATCGGTTGGAGATAAGTCCGCCTCGCTGTGTAGTGATTGACGTGTTTACATATTATTTTTGAGGTCCTTGGTTCGAATCCTGGCAGAGTAGAAGTGAATAATTGATTTTAAATGTTTTTTAAACTGCAATATTTAATTGTTCCTGGACTGACCTTGCCTTCATGTAACTGATGATCAAGCTATGCTGCATTTGTTTTACCAATAAAGTGCCGTATGCACCACTGGGTATGGAAAAAGGGATGATGAAGATGATGTAGATTTATATGCAAAATTTATTTTAGTCTTGGCGAAGTTCCGCGCCCCCAGAGCGGTTCTGTAACTACGATTCAAATGCATAATATTATGATTAATAATATAGGCGGTAGCTTGAAATGCAAAATATTATCAGTCTAATATCAAGTATTAGTAATTAATAAGCTTTTTCTCGTAGTTAATAAGCTTTTAGTTTTTTTATTCTAATAACTGATTTAAAAATAATTTAATTGGTAAATTTTATTGTCTTCTGCAATATTTCATTTTCCCTGAACGATACCTGAAGCACAAGACAGAAGATCGAAATACGGTGCATTTGGCGTATTAATGCACCTCTCTATGCAGCATTGAGTGTGGGTTATGATTATGGAAAAAATTCCGATAAACTACATCCAAATTCTCAAAATTATTTCAGAAAGCCTTTTAAAATTATTAGGTATTTTCTGTTTCATTAATTTCTTTTTAACTAACTTTTATTGTATGAACAGTTCTTTTAAAGAACAATTTATTTTACTAACTGGGGTGACTTTTTACTATTGCTTGTTTTCTAAGAAACTATGGTATTTGTTCGATACCCATCGTAACTTTTTTTATTCGTAATCCGCGCTAAAATGTATAGAAAATAGGGATCGGTATATAATATGTATTGTGTACATTGGATATTTTCAGTTTTTTCCTCGAAATTGTTAAGAATTTACATGCTAAGCAAAATTGTAAAATTCTTAAACGAATATATATCATTTGAATCGATAGTAATTTGTTAAATTCTGGAATCACAATGAGTGGGTTCTCGAATACATTTTGTATTGGCGAACACAAAATTTAAACGAAAAAACCTTTGTGCCAAAGGTCAAATTTATTTGTTGAAACTATACGGTGTTTCAGGGGCAGAACGAAAAAATTGAGAGGGATTTTTTGCTTGTGGCATGAAAATTTTTGCTAGTGACAAAAAGACTTATAGTACAAAGAATAATCTTACTAAAAAAATCGAATTTGCATTTAAAATTTTAAAATATACATATTTAAACGTAAAATATAAATTTGCCCCCCAGGCGATTTAAAGATATTTAAGGTAATTTTTTAAAATTCAAGTTTTAATTTTTGGCACAGCTTGCCTACTACATACCGCACACCGCATCTGAGGACATAAGTCTCCCTGGCGGTGCCTATATACACGGGAAGATTGCTCGTCGCCGAACGAGAAAAGCTGCCCAAAGAAGCTCTCTGTAATCTGGTAGCCTTAGCATATTTGTGCTGAAAGAAGGTAATCCTGAAGTACATACTATGGATTGAAAAAAGAGGGAAGTGAATTCTTCATTGACTGGGATTTAATTGATTGGACATGATCAATTAGCCAAAATGATGGCAATTCTTTTTAAAGCCTTGAAATTCTTCTTGGAAGACACCAGATCTGTACATCCGACCGATATAACAGGGCCACGGATAGTAGCGAGAAGCTCTATTCGGTAATTGATTTGATTTTTGGCACAATTGTACCTTAGGACTCCAGATGTATTTCCTCCAGTGTCCCTACCCCTCCCGTGTCCGCTTCCCTCCCCACAATCGTGTCTCTGACCGTGGTTTCGTTTCTTCGTCGGGACTCTCACATGTAAATAATCTTTAGCATCACCGTAGTATACATCGTATTAACAAAAACGTTTTAAAATATGCGCAGTTTAATAATCTTTGTAAATACATAAGCATTTAACGCACCGAAATAATATGAGATATTTGACTTTCTTTTGTGTTTTAGGCGTAAAATCAATACGAAACCAGATTTGATATTTATGGTAAATCCCCAACGTTTTATTCGCCATTATGTTTGATTCATGTGTTAAGCCTTTGATTTTACTGCTTGGCCTGATGGCATAGGGACAAATGAAGTGCCTTGTACGCGCTTTTAGTCTATTCCGATTACTGGATCGTTAAATATTACTTTGGTCGATGAACACTGGAATTCGTAATATGAATTTGGTCTCCCATTTCTTGCGCTTAATTTGCGAACTTCAGTGAAGTATTTTTCCATTAAAACAGTCTTAAAAGGGTCCAATCTAGTGTAAATAAAAAAAAAAAACAATTCGCCTTCAAAATATCGTTTTCGGTAACGACAGGTATGAAGGTCATTAAAACTTAAATAAGATTTTGTTTTAAATTAAATATTACAACCAGAATTATCTTCTTTTTTAAAAAAAAGAGAATACAATTCTATAAGAAAAAGTTTGAACTAAAGTATTTCAATAGATTTTTTTTTTTTAGTATTACCGAAGGCATGATTTTCCGTAGAAATAAAAGAAAATGACACAAAAATGTATGTGATTTAAAATGCTTCTATTTCTTTTCAAAATCAAAAAATTAAAATAAGGCTTCGGTCACTTTCATGTTCAATTTATTATCTTCAAAAAATTATAACAAATTTTATTACAATACTTAGACTTTATTGAGATCCCAGATACCTAAGTTCAGTCTAAATTTGAAATGGCGTAATCTGCCGGTCTAAAAGTAATTGTATTTTAGTTACATAAAACTTTTAAGCATATTTTTTAACAGAAATTCCCTTTAAAAATATTGTTCATATCTAATTTATGTTTTTTTATTATTGCGCGATTAAAAAAAACATTCGTTTTAAAATGGCAAAATCGTATGATTTCCTAATTTTGCGTTCGTTTTACCAGACTACAGCCTTAATGATGTTTTGAAGGAATTTGCTTTTGTTGTAGAGGAGACAGTCAAAGTAAAGATGATGAAACGTATCTTCGTCATCTTCGCAAAGGTACATGGCTTAAGTTTTGAACGATCTTTAATTTTGATTTTGCGAATTTGCGTTACCTTTTCTACTTAAAAATAAATCGTATTCTAATTGTTTACTTAATTTTCGTTTCCATTTTTTATCAGACATGAAGAATCGTGTCTGAACATATAAACAAATCGTGGTAATTGCTAGATTCGAAATTTTTCGAACTTATAATTTGTAAGTACTCGACTGTTCCATGTGTTTGCAACCTTTATTGTTTAATTGTCTTAAAATTACTGTAAAAAAAGTTTTATCATTAATCGTCTTGTATCCGAATGATACTATGAAATATTACGTCATCGGAATTCTAAATATAATTATCTATTTATGATTTATTAAGTTAGTTCATACCATCTTTAGATCTAACATAAACTTTGAATAACATTATGGAAAATATAATTACAATTTTCTAATAGTGAGTTATTTACAACTCGTTGACAATGGCCCCAAAATTGAAATATTCGGGAAAATTATAAGAACACAAATATTTCCCTAAAAAACAACCAAAATGCCAGTCTTTTTAAATTGAAAAATAGTTTAGTTTAACGAGTTTTCATCGTCAACATCTCGACAAATAAATATACAGCTTACACGCAAAATACTAATAATATGAACTGAAAGCTAAGAGCGGATACAAAAAACCGTTTTTTTTGGTCGATACCTCATTATTTACTAAAAATAGCAACAGGGAGTAGATCGGAATGTATTGCCCAATAAAAAATACCGGAAATTATTATTCAGCGGGAAAAAATTAAATGAATCCGAGAGCGGAAGTGGAAACTTGAAAACTTGAAAATAATTTATCACCGAAAATGAACAGTTAAAATTTCCGACAGTGATTTTTTGTTCATAAATTTCTCTACGTGAAATGATTTTTTAAATGAATTTAGTGGTTGTAGGTACGCACGGCTTCCAATCTCGGTATACCGAGATTTCGTATGATTTTTTGATTCCGCTCGGAGCGAGATGATTCAGGATTTTGGAAAAAAAATCTTTATTTAGTTTTTTTATTTTTTATTTATACATTTTATCATACTAACAAGCGTACATACCCCGTTCCAAGCTAGGCAAGTACATTTTAATACATAATAATATACAAGTTGAATGGAAGAACCGACGAAAAATATAAAAACTTACTAGATTACACATATTGATACAAACATATATATATGTATATATATATATATATACATATATACACTTTGAATAACATTATGGAAAAAATATTTTTTATAATTATAATATAATTTGATTCCCAAGAGTTATTTACAACTCGTTGAAAATGGCTCTAAAATTGAAATATTCGGGTAAATCATAAGAACACAAATATTAAAAAAAAACAAAATGCCAGTCTTTTTAAATCGACAAATACGAAATTTAGTTTAACGAGTGTTAAACGTCATCGTCTCTAACCAATAAATACGGAGAAATAAATATGTAGTTTACATGTAAAATACTATATAATATTTAATAATAAATATTATAGAATATAATGTTACACTGCTGCACTTGAATGTATTACTAATAAATGTAAAAGCCCTTAGGGCGTATAAATAAGTAATTATATTACAGCTTTACTTAGTTTCTATTTCTCTTATTAACTGAATAAATATTACAATGTCCGAACACGAAATACAAAAAAAGTTTAAATTCTGCACTAAAACACGTGGGATCCCGCGGGATTAAAAATCTTTGACCCTGCAAATACCGATATTGCAAATCAGCTGCGGGATGGAAGGCCTAGTTGCAGGTCACCGGAGAACCACAACCTGGGGTCGAGACGCCATAAAGGTTATGTACCTGTGTTCTGAAAGCCATAGTACTTAGGTTGACCTGGATGGAATAATCAGTATTAAGTAAGGATGCATTTTTCATTAGCATATTTGTAATTTATACAGATTATACATGCATTCTTTTTAAATATTAAGCATGTTCAGTAATATTTCATCTGTATGATTATGATTCTTCTCATTTTTTCACGTTCGCTCCTAAGGGGAACATGTGGACTGTGGACATCACCAAACGCCTACTGGAGACCCTATCGCTAGCCTGTACTCTCGGCTCCTCCCACATAAATCCCACGTTCCTTAGTTCCGCCGAATAAAGACGAAAGATCGAGATCGACGGTCTTTCACCCTCAAAACGCTCGTTAAATGAGGCTGCTGCGTCCACAATTCTAACTTTAGTACTATTAAAGTAAAACATATTGTCTTTGTTCAAATATTCGAATCTTATTAATTGGTGAAACAATTTGTGTTTTTGCTTTATCTGCAAGTAAATTTTGTCATTTTTTTTCAATATTGCAATATATCTTGAGAAAGTCAGTTGTTATGAAAAATTGCTTTAAAAACACACTTTTATGTATTTTCAATTATAGATACTTTTTATAATGTTTTTTTGAAAATTCTTTTTTTGTATTTTTATTCAATTAATTTTTTTTTAAGACACGAGAAATGTAATTGTATATTATGTATAGTCGTATATCCAGAAATTATCAAGCAGTGGGCCACATGGTGACGGTATCTACCTACTGTATACAAAAGATTCTCTTCGGACATCTATCTCCCTTTGTTAACCATGGAGTTGATACAGTGATTTATTTATTTAGTTTTTATTGCTTATTTCTTGGCATGAACACTTGACAAACTTACTACTATGCTCTATTTTTTGTAAATTTATTGATATCATTTTAACTTTGCTAGAATTCCACTCGTCCATGCGCTTTGTAGCTGCACGATGATTGGTTATCTAGCTTTCATATATCAACTTTAAAATACCTAAATTTTGTAAATGGGGTCTAGAATTCCAATCGTCTATGCGCTTAGTAGCTGCAAGACGTGTTGTAATCTTACTCCTTTTTAGTATTCATTTTTTTTTTTTTAGTATTCATTTTTTTTTTTAGTATCATTAATACACTAAATTTATTTGTCAATTTTTAAAATATGTAAATGGGGGGTAATTTTCTAACTGTCTATGCGCTCTGCAGCTGCAAGACGTCCTGGAATCTTGCTCCTATCTGTTATAATTTTTTATTGATCTTAATTTAAAACGAGGAACTAGAATCCCAACCGTCCATGCGCTCTGTAGCTGCAAGACGTACTGGGATATTTATTAATTGTACAGCGCCCTTGAGGTGATTTTCACAAAAATGGCGCTATATAAATTATCCAACTATATCCTTCGGGGGGAGACCTAACAATATGTGTAATAATTTGCCATTCTGACTATTATTTTTCTTTAATTTTAATTATTAAGAAAATAGTTTTGACTGACAATTATTTTCTTAAGGGGAAAGAGAAGCTATCCATAACTGTCACGAAAAAAAAATGGTGGATAGTAAATAATAAATGTCAGTTTTAAGAATGTGGTTTTGCGTCGAAGTATAAACCTCTCGAGTCGAAACAAACGGCACGAACTTTACTGATACTTAGCTTTATGAATATCTGGTGGAACTTTTATGCGTTTTATATGGAACTGCTTTATTGCATTACTCGAAAATTCTACTGAAAAGTCATTCAATGTCGAGCGTTCAATTGTTTTTTTCGCTGTTTCTTTCGGTAGATTTATTATGTATTGAGCTACTTGAAAATTATTGCTTTCAAACCAATCCAAAACTACTATTCTCTCACCTTTGTCTTACTCCTAATATGATATAGGGCACATATACATTAAAAGCATAATTGTATTTATTATGCTAAGATAATCAGCTCGTTTTATAAACCAGTCACATTAAAAATATATATATTAAAGATTGTGGTCCCGTGATTCGGATCGATCTCCGCGGTTCGCTTTTCGCCGTATCACAAGTTCTTGCCTATTTTAATATACTGCTTTTTATGGAAAATTTTAAACGATAACAAAATGTCTGCCTTGAGATCTCTCTATTAAAGGTATACTGGCCGAAGAATCGATCAATACAGAGTCTTTGGCTGAAAAACATAAAAAAAAAAGAAGTTTTATTTGAAAATCATACTCCAGAGAAATGGAAAAAAATGTTGAAGATGTTTGTGAAAGTAGCGATCTGAGAATGGACTTATCTATGGATAATTTAATTATTAACATCGCCCCCGGGTCAGATGACAGTAGTGGAAATTCAAGCAGTGATTCAAATACGCTATCCTAGTAATGGCTAGTTATTTTTTGTTTTTCAAATGTCTATTCTCTTGTTTCGACTTAGTGCATATAACATTATAACCCTAATTTTTTTTTTGTCCCACGCTAAATATTTTTCTTTATCTTTATTTTATTTATGTGTTAACACTTTGTGAGTGTTTTCAAATAATTGATTATTTATTTTTTCTCTTGAATTTCATTAATTTGTTTTTTACACTTTTTGAGTACCTATTCGTAAATTGCTAGTAATCTTCTCTGTATGTATATTTTATGAACTCTTTTTCTCTGTAAATGTATAAAAAGCACACAAAAAATCCACAAAAACGCGCTTAACTCTGTAAAATAAAAAGGCAAAACAACTGACGTTGACAATAACTCATAGCAAAATGACAGGTTATGTGAATTTTTTATTTTTTTATTTATAAATCATAAAACACAAAGTATTTTACAGGTATAATACATTTGAATAACATTCCCAGGAGTTTCAACAACTCAATTCGGAAGATAAATAATATTAAAATTTTAAAAAAATACACACATATTGAGAACTACGAATACGAATAGCTGTCAAAATTGTCTTGTAGCAGTATTTCCAAAAAAATAAAAAATAAAGGATTGCTAAATGTTCACCTAACTTAGACGATACTGTAGAATGTCCGTCAAAATAAAATGTTCAATATATTTCATAAATCGCCGTAGTTTGGTTTTATGTAGTTTTTATTTTATTTTTATAAATCTGTTTCGTAATTTGGGTTTTACGATAAATTCACGCCCCGCAAAACTTATTTTGTTTTAGCTTATTTCGTCGGACTAAATAAATCTTTGTAAGTTATAAAATATTTAATACAGAGCCTAGTTAATATCCCGTCAGAATTTTCACTTTATAGGTACCTCTGAAATACCAAAGCAAATGTTTTTATTACCCTTGTTATGCTGAAATACGGCCTTTTGTTTTACTTTCCGCTTACTAAGGGAATGCACGTTAGCCGTATCCATCTTGGAAAATGTTTTCACGTAATAAACAACAAAAGGTAACTGTACATTAAATATATTTATTTGCATTTTATTTAAAGGCTTTCTACAGAACGTTATGGAACAGAAGGTTCTATGTTTTATCACGTGAAATTAAGTCGGTAATTGATATTATGATTCAATATAATTACTATATATTTTATTTAATTTAATTTATGCATTTTATAAAGGCAACAGAATACAACACAACAAACATTTTAAAACAGGTAGAAAAAATAATTATTCGATTTATATTTATGTATCCAGAAGAAAGTATATTGGAATTATTCATTCGAGAAGATTTGTCATTATTTTGTTGATGGGAATACGATTGATCTGTATTTAAATGCATTTTCATTCCACAATCACATAATAATATTTTACAAAGATGGAACATTTTTGTTTTTTATTTCACTGTACCATGCTTGGCAATCGCGATGGGAATCTTCCTCTTCAGGGAGGGTTACCTTTCTTTTTTTTCCTTCGATCCGTCAGCGCCTAGAATCGTCTTGGGTTATCCCCGATCACTGGACTACGCAGTTTTTATCAGGTCATGGTAAATTTAATCAAAAATTATTTGTTTTTAATATTGTTGACTCTCCTTCGTGCTGCTGCGGATATCCTAACCAATCTTCTGAACACATCCTGTGGTCTTGTCCCTTTCCCCTTCTCTATGATTACCGAATGGAGCTTCTCGCTACTATCCGTGGCCCTGTTATAGGTCCTGTCGGATATACAGATCTGGTGGCTTCTAAAAAGAATTTCAAGGCTTTTAAAAAGTTTTGTAATCATTTCGGCGAATTGATCATGTCCAATCAATTTAATCCCAGTCAGTGAAGAATTCACTTCCCTCTCTTCTCAATCCAATGAAGTACATATTATGTACTTCTGGATTACTTTCTTTCAGCACAAAGATGCTAAGGCTACCAGATTTCAGAGAGCTCCTTCGGGCAGCTTTTCTCGTTTGACAACGAGCAAATTTTCCGTGTATGTGGGCACCGCCAAGGAGACTTATGTCCTCAGATGCGGTGTGCGGTATGTGGTGGGTAAGCTGTTCACTGTACCCTGCATTTTATTTACAAATGCAGTGCCCTACGCACCACTGGGTGTGGAAAGGGGAATGAGTAAAAACTACATTTTCTTTTTGAAAAAGATGTACAAAAATCCCTATAAAATGTATTGATTAAATTATGCGCATAATGTATCACGTATTTCTCGACTCTGTAGCGTGTTTTGGTATTCAAAAGATTGTCCTTTGACTTTTCCTGCTAAATATTTCATTATCGGACCCTTTGTGAGATTTCACCTTAAATTATAATATTTTAAACATCTCCTTTTGATCTATATTTCTCAGGGCTGGAAAACCTCAATTCGGATTTGTACAAATATTTATTGATTTAACAAATTAACTTGTCCTGCCTGCATAAGGTTGCGTATAAAATAATTGAGAAATGATATCAAAGAAACATTCTCTAAATGCAATTAAAATCGCCAATATCTTAATGTGATTTCTGTGCCGCGATTCGCCCACTTTAATGTGGAAGTAATTTGACGAGGAAAAAAACCTTCTCAATCACAACATGGAACTTGGTCAATTTAACACATAAAACTCTGATCGAGTTCAGAGCACAAAACATCTATAGAAGCAGAGTAGCTGAATTTCTTGTACGATGGCTGTTTGACAAGCTTCCCGTCGAGGTGAAAGGATTTACCAGCCTGGACTAAAAACCAGACGATCATTCGCATCAGAAACCAAGATTTCAAAGTGTAAAAATGTGTGAAACTATTGTTTCTCCCTAATTTTAAATACATAGTTGAATAATAATTTCATGTTTTTTATTTGTATTAGATTATTTTTTATATATTATAAGTTTGGCTAGATTTTGTTTACAATTTACAATGTTTTTTTAATAAATATCATAAATGCATATAAAAAAATGAATAGAAATTTAATGCTATTTATTTTTATTTAAAAGGGTAAACATGAACAGAAAATATAAAAGGAAAAATAATGAAACCCACTAAACCGCGAAACCGGCTTGTCAGCAGGTTTCTCATTATTCCTTTACAAAGAAAACCGTTAGAGACACTATATAAATTTAAAAAGTATTATAAATATCATTAAGAACTAAAAGCATACGCCTTTTTTACACTAAATTTATTTACAAAAAATTAAATAGATGACTGTTAACATAAAATAAAAATCAATATAAAGGCTTGTTACATATTAGCCATTTGATTATTTTTTTCTTAAAAGTTTTATCAACATTTTCTTTTAAGTTCTGATAAGTGTATTTGAGTAACGTCATTTAAACATATTTAATCATTTATTATAAAATAGTAGTATTCTCTTCAAAAATACAAATATGTAAAATACTCCTTTTGAAATAGCAATCCATTTAAGGAAATTATTATATAAAAAAAACTTTGTTATTATCATCATCATCATTTCCGTATCCGCACCCAGTTTTCCACCGGGAATTTCATTGGCTCTTAAATCGCAACGTATCTGGATCAGTTTTGTTACATGTAAGGTAATCAGTAATCCCCCTTCAGTTGCCAGTCTAAGAACAATGTAATATTTCAGTGCAGAACCGATTTCAAAACAAACATTTTACATCTCGCCCGCACACTTCAGTATTGGCAGGTGTAAATTTACTTTACATTTTCGAAAAATTAGGCATGGAACCTACTTTTTTTAATACCATGACCACCCTGGCAAGAATCGAACCCAGGTCCTTAAGGACAAGCAACCGCGCCAACCACTACATTATATAGTATGAGTCGGACTCATCTTCGCTCGATTTTTTTTAACCAGATAGTAGCTATCGAGTCAAAAGCACTCATCCAGGGTTCTGGTTCTATTCTACATCGATACATGAATTGTATTTTTCGTGTTAATTTAATTTAATTAACTTGTTTATTCTTTTACAATTTTTGTATTATTATTTTAAAATTAAAAATAATGTTCCCTCACTAGGGTGTTCTGTGCCGAGCGAAACATTTTACATTATTTTGAAACATGCTCTAAATACGAATTGAACTTTTAATATTTATCCTATTTAAACACAAATAAAATAATATTTTCACCTATTTTTTTACGTATTATTATTTTACCATATATACAATTGTATGAAAACATAAAAACAACAATGCAAGTAATAAAAGGGAACAGCACAACTGAAGACATGACTGGATGAGGGCGTTATGTCGCAAGTTAAAAAAAATAGTGCTTTTTATTTTATGTTCAGCCTTTTCATATAAAACGCCATAAAAAAGTGGCAGAAGACCAATTTTGAGAGCGAATAAATTACAATAATAAAAATAAAATAAAGGAATCAAATCTTCTTCTTCCAAGTCGGTCCCTCAATGCTGAGGATCGTGATCACCATGAACACTTCTAATTAGTCTGTTCCACTCCAGTCTGTCTGTCCTCACCCCTACGTACTGACTTATCAAATTTTAGCCCTGTAGCCACCTTTAGTTGGCCAGTCCATCTATATGGGATTCTACCCCGGCTTCTCCTACCTTCAACTCGGCCAGACATTATTGCCTTTTCTAGATTGTCTGGCTCACGTCTAGCAATATGTCCAAAGAAAGACAGTATCCTTCTCAAACACACCACTGATATACGAGTTGTGATATTGAGCTCTTCCAGTATCGATGCATTCGTCCTTCTGGCTGTCCAAGGCACTCGCATCAGCCTTCTCCAACACCACATCTCGAATGCATCGATCCTATTCCTCTCGTAGGCACGCATTGTCCACAGGAATCAAGTACTAGTGTTCAAAACTCGAACCCCAGATATCTCTGTTTTTTGTTTTTGTCACATAATTCCTTTATCCACTTGTCTTCGACTATTAATACTTAATACACAGAACAACTTTATTACAAATCGGTATACTTAAGAACATATTTCTTTTGTTTTAAGTAGGTACGCATAAACTCGTTACTTCTCCTTTAGAAAACGTCACGCACCGGCGTTTTTCTCACTATGCGCTTTAATTTTTGCAAAATTCAGACTTATACGGACTCGGAGCCAAGGCGAGGCGGGGCGGGAGTGACAGAGGTGGCTAGGAATTCACCCTGTTAAATTAATCAGCGATCCGCCCACAGAGGCTGTAATTAAGGGATGTCGCACGCAGCCCACCTGAGGAACTATCGCTTTTATAATGTCTAATTACTGAACTATTTGACACGGGTACGCGCGTCTGGTAATGCATACATATCTAACATACCGTCAATGTAAGTTCAACACTTCGGATGAACTATTTATCAAAATGTACAGTAGTGACAAAATACTTTTCGTAAAAAAAAGGAAACATAAAATAAATTGCAGTTCATTTTGTGTCTTTGATTCTTTTAAATTTTAATCAATACGGTTTATTAGTTTACTGTACCATTATTCTTTTTTCACTAAAACACACTTGTTGGAAACTCTGTAAACTCTATAATTATGAAAAAACTAATAAAGTTGATATAAATTAGTGACACAAACCATAGTTTCAAGATATGTACTCCGATAGTTAATTATTTTAATTTTCTTTATCATACATAATGTTGACATTAAGTAGGTACCAATTAGCAATATAAGGACAATTTAATTATAAAAGACCTATAACGAGCATCTCGAGGATGCGGCGGTGGTCCTGACTGGGACACGTGCTGCGCATGCCTCAGGAAAGCCTAAATCCAAGTTGCCTCTTCGTAAACCTGTGGGCTCACGCCGCGCCGTCCTGGAATCTGGATCTTTCGACTTTGTTCGGCGAAACAAAGAGCCGCTGGATTGACGTGGGAGGAGGCGAGAGTGCTGGCTGGCGATAAGGTCTCCTGGAGGCAATCAATGATGTCCACATGCTCCACTTACGAGCGGATGTGGAAAAGAAGAGAAGAATGCAATTGCGGAATTACGTTTGGCAAAATATATTTCTTACGTCATGGCTGGTGCTTCACAAAGCTTTGAGTTTTAATACAATTATGATAGAGAAATGAAATAATTTACAATTTTGTGGTAGGACATAAAAATGTAACTACAAACGTTTGAGGACAGCAAAAAAGGTTATTATGAACCCAATTATTTAGTTAAAGAACTCATATTTTGCGAAAGCGGTTATTATTTATTACTCAATGTTATTAAATATTTGTAGCTTGTTTATGGAATATACAATCATAAACAACCACCTAAGAAAGTATTCTAGATTAAAACGAATAGTACTATTTTATTATCGGTGAAGTATCGAATACGGTACCTGTATATTACGGTACGGTACAGTATGCACAAACAACTGAAATGTTTTCTAGTACTGGTTTACATATCAAAAAGACATATTCTTTTATTATCTTCCGTCTTTCTTTACATTATCATATATATTGTACATATGTCTGTGGCTTTTCCTAAGAAAGTTTCGCTATGCTTACGTTGGGTGTTTTTTCACAGACTGCCACTAAAACATTTTTGAGCGGCTTCTACCTGCTTATTTGAATTTTAAATTTGCCTATTTTTGGGAGACATTAAAAGTATGTAGAATATTTTGAACTTGGGAAATTTCTTCGCCCGGACGTGGATGTTGGAAACTCTGCCTTACATATTTATGTTGGAATATTTGTATGTCGTTATGCATGCAAATTCCCACATCTTGTTCATTCTCAAGAAAGAAAAATATTATCATTCCTTATTGGTAATGTATCAAAAATGTAATATTCGCTTTGTAATAAAAATGGGGAAGAAATGAAACTGCGCCACGAAGGGGTCGATTACAATCGAAATGAGCAAGATATGGTAGTCACATCGTTACAATGGCGGTAGTTTTAAAGATAAATCCTCGTAAATGATAAATACGATACAGTATCGATCCTCTATCTTCGAGTTTTGATAGTTGGAGAAAGTGTAGACATCGGTCCTCGGTAGCTACCGAGGATTCCCGTGCTCCACGACATACTTATCTTCGCACGGGAAATACTAAAAATCATGTTCAAGCGAGCATTTTTTCTTTTATAGTATTTTAAAATCATTTTGAATTGGTTACTTTTCATCACAAAAGCATATTTATATTTAACTAATCAATTTTTATTTTACCTTGAAGACGAAACAAAGTTCCAAAGTTAAGACAACACCGTCCAGCGGTTTAAATTTGAGAATTTAAATTTTTTATCAGCGATAGACATATTTTCTTAAAAATACATATCGAAATGTCGGCAGCGCCGGATTCGTCATACCGAAGTATACCTACATATAGGGATAGTAGAAAAGTTAAGTTTACCGTCGCAATACCTACCGATAAAGATCGTGTTTGTAATTGCCCCCCAGGCGAGAATATTGCGTTAACTGTAATAGATTTTTCTTAATATTAGTAAATCAGTATGGTCACTATTCTGCAATAATATTTTTTTTGAATATTGAAACAGCTATTTTTATTACTTATTAGTTCAGATAATTTCGCGACTAATAAATACACGAAAATTTAATACCAAATTCGACTCTATCGCTTTCTACATTTCCAGCAGTGCACATTTCATTAAAGTCTATTCCTGTGTAATTAGTTCTCTAGCACAATTAATTTACATAAAGGTTTATAATAAAATGAATTTCACGGGTCTTAGCAATAAATCAATCCTGAACGTGTAATTACAAAATGGATGCTGCTTTGGCGCGTCGCCTGTCTTTGCTATTTATTAAAATTAATTATTTTTTGTCTTATAAAATGAATTACAATGCCTTTGAAATATGAGGATTTTCTTCAAATAATTTATTGCTGATTGAAAATGACATTTTACGCATATATACCTATTAACTCTTGGAATTTCTGAAAGAAAAAAAAACTAGTCTTTTAATATTAGAACTAATTATAATTTCAAACACATAAAAACTCCATCTTAAAATAGGCTAAGCCATGTTTGATGGAGACTTAACTTACCAAACGGCACTCCATAAAATTCTCTAGTATTATACACATGACCTGGAAATATACAAACATAAATTTTAGCAATAAATTTGTAAATAAATAAATAGGTATGTGTACTTTCAGACATTAAAAAATGAATTTTGGTTAACGTAAGATTGTTAAACAAATTTATACAAGGGCTGAAAAATGGAAGAAAGTAATATCAATGATTAGAATGAGATGTTGTATGGTTCTAATGTACGTTATTAGAAAGCAATTTTAACATATAGTTTATCTCATACGAAAGATATTGCTAGAAAAGGTATAAAAATAAGCAGTGATATGGTTATAGAAAAAAATACAGCTTTCACCGTTTACCGAATTGAAAAAAAACTGTTCGGAATCGAGTGCTTTAAGCTTAAGTAGAATGTATTATTTTCACAAATGTTTGATACATAATAGTTTCCTTATGTTTATAATATCGGTCTCAATTTTTAATAGATTGTATTTTTAGAATACTTAAGGTATTATTTCCGCAGTTCTTTCTGATATTTTTCATAATATGTCTCTGAAAACTGTATGTTATAATACCTTTAACTGTCAGTTAAATGTAAGGTTTTTCGATAAAACATTTTAACAAGAAAAACAAGCGCTTATTGACTGTTTATTGTTATTGTAAACGATTAACACCTGTCCTGTCAACTGTCATTTCTCCAAGATATATCTCTATTTATGGGGAAAAAATAAATGATTTCAATTCCCCTGGAACCCTTTTTTTCGTATTTCTTCAAAAAATTCACGAGTATAACATTAAAACATCAGTTAAACTTTAACATTCACTTGATGTCAGTACCACGTAGAATTTTTTTATTATTTTTGTTTAGTATACTCGTATGTTAAATTTAGTTCAAATTGTTGTTAAATAGTATAAATTTGATAATATTTTATTTTTTTAATGAAATGAAATCTTTGCGTTCTCATGATTTACCCAAATATTTCAATTTTGGTGGCCATATTCAACGAGTTGTAAATAACTCATTATTAGAAAATTATAATTATATTTTCCGAAATCGTTGTGTTAGAGTGGGGTGCGATCCTCGGATCTTTAATTCATGAGTCCACGACACTGACCACGGGACTACAACCCAACAAATGCACGTAAAATACTGACAAGTTTTTTTTCATTTTTATACTTATTTATCAATATACACCGCACGTAGTAAAATACATATTGTGTAGAAATAAACACTTTAAATAATATACAGTAGATAAACGAAGAAAAAAAAGCATAAAGAGTTTATATGTACATATTGTATCACAATGGTTTCATTGAATGAACACGATAACATATTGTGTAAAAAATAAAAAGTCATTATAAGAAATAAAAAAAATCAATAAAAGGAATATAAAAATTAAAATCTACGAAAAATGTTTTTTAATTATTTTTTTGAAAGTTATTTAAAAAAAGGACAGGAGGACATCTTTTATCATAATTTCATTGAAGAAAAATAAAATTACAAAATCTAATTTTAAGAGAATTTTTATTTTTTTATTTTAAGTTAAAATAAGAATCCAAAAAACATATATTATATGTTCACAAAAATATACAAAAGCTAGAAAAAAGTAAAGAAAAAGCAATTAAAATTTTAAAAATATAATAAAGGTCCATAACTATAGCTTGACAAATGTAAGTTACAGTTCACCATCTTTAAAAATAATTAAAAAGAGTTGATTTATATAAACTATACTTTATGTTAAATATATCAGCAACATCAGAATAGTTATGGCCGAATACATTCGGAATAGCATTATATGAGTATACTGTTCGCGAATTGTTGCAACTAAACGGAGGTACTTGACGAGTCATTCGTCCAGGTACCTTGAAGTTAATGAGCGCTAATAGATTAGAGCAGTCCCATGTAAAGTTGACAGTCTTAAATAAATTCAATAAATTTATAATATTTAATTAAAGTTTAAAGTATTTAATAGGAAATGATAAAGGTTTTTGTTGTCTTAATGTTGTGCTTATTAAGCTTTAATTAACTTTTATGTACATTTAGTTTACAGCATTTTCTTGTAGAAACACATTTTATTTCAGAGAATAAATTTTAAAATTTGTACCATTAAAAATCATTAAAAACGCTGTATTCACGCTTTTCATTGAAATTACAAGCTTTAAATTCTAAGCTTTCTATAAAGTTCATCATATCATTCCCTTTCTGTACCTAATGGTACATAGGGCACTACATTGGTACACCGATCGCAGCGTATCTTGATAATTTTTTAAAACATGAACTTAAGATGATCAGTCTTACGCTTCAGGTACCAGTCCAGGGATTATGAAATATTCTAGTGTAAATACACCGTTTTATATCAATATTTCATATCAACCATGTCGGGAATCGAACCCGAGACCTCTGCATGGTAGGCAAACGCGCCCATTTACGCCCATTACACCACGAGGCCAGAAATTTAATTAATTTATAAATTAACAGTATAAAAGAGTGACTTTTGAATGAAATAAATGAAGTCAAATAGATGATATCTAGAATTTATTGGGGAAGTTTTATAATTTTGTTCGCAATAAAAATACAAATGATTAACGTTGTAAGTGACATGACCTGACACAATCATCTCAGCTTGCTGACATTCGCAGAATCGTCAAAATTATAAATTGAAATCGTGACAGAGGGATGAACTAAATAATATATTAGCAGGGTAACAGAACGTAGCAGGAAAATAGAATGAACAGATGGCCGTGTTATTAAATTATTCGCTTTCACGAGAGTTGTCATTCTCCCGGGGACTCGCTTGTTCGGTGCGTATTACTTAGTATCCTGCAAGTTCTGGGATCCTGGTAGGTACTCAGTTCGTGTTGGACAATAAATTTCACTGAGGATGTTTGTTACGTTCCGATACTTTGAGGTCCGCTTGTGGCGTAACGGGTTGCAATGCTGAAAATATATCTAGATTTAGTGTAGGTTTTATTACGAATTTCTGAAATGAAACCAATTAAGGACTGCGATTAATGAATAATATTAATACTATACGTATATCTTTTACTTTGTCTTTATGTTTGTATTTACACATTCTATTCGTCAAAATCAAAAAAGTTGTTTAAAATAGTCGTTCATTTTAAAACCTAGATTTGATAATAATTTGAATATGTGCGTTCATTTTAAAATACCGATAGTCAATTAATTTATGCCATATAAACCCCTGACGTCACTGAGACCTGTATAGATCTATTTTGACGTGTCCTAATAAATTAGTTCTCGCCCTCTTAGCCCGGGCCTTTAAAGAGCCTGGCTACTGAGTGAAGGGTAAGTGTTTTTATATTGAGAAATCTCCTCCTCCAAGCCGGAACCCTTAAGAGTTTTGGACTATTAAATAGAGGTATCCGCTCTAACATCCTGAGGTTTAACCAGTGGTCCACCGCGGATGTAACTTGATTTTTTTTTGTGATATAAAACATCATCTCTCTCATCTTCTGCACTGCAGAACTACATGTAGAAGTTTTAGAAATGTTTTTTCTAGCAAGACGTTTATTTAATTTACAGTGCCTTGTAAGCTGATAACCCTCACCCAGTGATAACCCTCACTTGGTTTCGACTAAGTTTCATTAGGTCTAAAGCAAACCTTTGCGAGTACCTCTTTAGTAATTTCTTCGCAAGGCTTTGACCGGGTGCTTTTTGCCAGAGTATTGTGCTCTGCTTCCGGGCCTATTACTACTACTACTACCATCACGCCATTTCCCCGTAGGGGTAGGCAGAGAGATTGAACTGCTACACACGTCTATCCTGGCATACATTCCTAGGTTCTTCCACATTCATACATCTTGTCATACATGCCCATCGGTTCTGTCTGCTTTTGACATGACCAGACTTAAGATTTTGATTTATCTGATCATGCCACGTCTTCCTTGGTCGTCCTCGTCTCACGTTGCCGTTCATTTTCGCCATATATACTTGTTTTACCATTCTTTCGTCGTCCATTCGATCTACGTGACCAAACCATCTCAGAAACCCTTTCTCATCTTATCAATTATACTTGACTCAGATTTACACTCTCGCCTGATTTCATCATTTGGAACCCTTTCATACATTGATTTCCCACTCATTCGTCTATGAGATCGCATTTCAACCGCGTTCACTCGGCTTTCATCCTTCCTCTGCCAGTTCCATGTTTCACTTCCATACATAAGTTTTGGGACTAAAACTCCGTTGTGCACTTCGATTGACATATTTTTATTAGCAATTACCATGCTTAGTGCTCCGTTTATTTTGTTGCCCGCATTCACTCTCCTTTCAACATCTTTTTCTACTCTTCCATCTCTTGAAAACATGCTTTCCAGATACACAAATTCTTCTACTTGTTCGAGACATTCGTTGTTTACATTTATTATGCAGTCACCTTAGTTAATTACGAGGAGCACATTTAGGCAACCCAAAGTAGAGCCTGTGGCTATTGGGGCTGTCTCAGCTTCCATCCTCGCCAATTCTTCAGCTGCCTCGTCACCGTCAATATTAACTAGTCGAATAACATTTTTGAAAAATACTAGAAATTAGTAATCTCTTCTTCCCATATTCATTTTTCGAGCTCACAAATTTAGAATTTTGCATTTTCAATGAAATTCCCCCATTACACACTTGCTTAACATTATTTAGTACTTAGTAAACGTTTAGGATAAAGCGTTTAGTTATGTGCTTAGGGAGTTTGAATTTCAAGATAAACAAAGCTAAGACGTAATTGAATTTCTCATTTCCATCCGCATAATTCGTGTATTAAGGTTGTATTATACAAATGAAGTGTCCAGGTGCCCAAGACATCTCACCCCTTGAAATAAAATTATAACGAACGAAAAAAGACTTTAAATAATAATAAATAAATCGTGGTGAGATTTTGAATGCATTTTAATGAATCGCAAACTAAAATTAATTTTTATTTTTATTTTACTGAAATCATCTAAAATATAAAAAATATTGAAAATTTATGTAATGTAATCGATAAATTTTATTGATATTAAATGTGCGTTTGTAAGGCATATTTTTTTTCAGATTATTAAAAATGATAAACCGCTACATTCTTACTTTTCTTCTTTTAAATAAATGATATTTTTTGTGATATAACCGTAAACTTTTTCTAAGTACGATTATTAATAAATTGCTAACTTAGTAACTAATTTCTCTAAATAAACTTTGGAAGCAGATTAAAACATTTAAGACAAGTTTTAATTTAGAGAATCGTATATTTGCATTGTCCAAATTTTTTAAGGTCCGTACTTTATTAAAACCATTTTATTGACTCGTATATTAATTTATTTTATAGGTACAATAACAGTAAGTTTCAAGGTTACCTTTGTTTTCTTTTTTTTTCTTTTTATTTATTATAGTGCCCTGGAGTCCCGATCTAGGGACCACAACAAACTTCTTGGTTTGAAATTCTCAGTAAGATTTACCCTTGGAGATCTAAGATACAAAACTCAATGAAAATCACCCGGGGAAGGTTGGAGATCCCAAAAGGTTAGTCCTTGAAGGGTTTATGAGAGAAAATAACGTACAGCGGTATTATAGAATTTTCAGGAAATATGTAGATATTCATACGAGGTTTATAAAAAACGAAACTTTTTTTTTTTTTTTTAAATATATTTATTTATTCTCAATTTCGATTTTGTCTCCTGTAAAATAGCCTTTACTCAGATATAATGCACATAATATGCCACTGTTGAGATGGTGTTCGGCTGCTCTTGTGTTTTTTCCTTTATAGCGTCAAATCTTTGTCCTTTGTTTTTTGGATAAAAAAATGTGTCACATGTAGTTAAATCATGTTAATACTATATATTCATTTAATTCCTGAAATAAATTAGGGGAGCGTAACAATCTGCGTTCCATACCTTTAATTAATTTATTTTAAAACCACTACCTACATTGTGTTATAAATGCTATGCAACATTAATTATTCAGGGAGTATATCGTCGTTTCGCCGGTAATATCTGTGATTTTTGTTGTTTTAAAGTAGTTTGAATTTTTCATTAAGATTACACAATTTTATTTTGACATAACGTACCTATTTAATTATTTTTTCAAAATAAAATTACATTTTTTTTCCTTTTTGTTATCAATAAAAAAATATGCTTCAAAAAATTCATCATCAAAAGGTACATCTCCTGAGTTTTTTTCACAAAGTTACTTAATAGATATTGCTAGTGCATAGAGTACATATGTTACCTGCAATCTGTATAATTCAGGTATTCTATACAATACCTAGGCAATGTATAGAGTAAACTTATAATATTAGAAATCAAACACTGATTTGAGTCTACTAAACACTAATAAATATATAAAAACTGAAATATATAAATGCAATTGTTTATTTTATTATTTTATTTTATTTTCACAAATATAAAAATTTTAAAAACAAAAATTTCGTGACAATTGTTTCGCCTTGTTAGGGCATTTTCAAACGAATGTGAAGATAAGATGGATCGAATGTCCTTAAGTAATTATATAATTCAAGGTACTTAAGTAGAAAATAAAAATAACCTTATGAACAATAGCATGTACAATTAATGTAAACGCAGTTTGTCTTCCGTAAAAATATCATCAGGATTTTAAACGTAATATCCATTATACGCCATCAGTACATCTCAAAAGCATCTATTATTACAACAATTTATTTTGTACATGAACTCGCTTTCATAAACATATTTTCATATTATTTTGATAACATTGTGTATTATACTCACATCTCGCGTTGCTCATTATTGTATTCATCCGCCTCTCGTACTCAATCTTCGTCTTTATTATTTTATTAACCAACCTTTTTGTTGTACACTTTGACAACAAAAGCTCAACCTGGACAAGAGCTTTTGTTCAAATTATGATACAACCGCTTTCTTAACAATGGAATCATTTTCTAAACGGGTTTACCTAATTTACTTATTATAATATACCAACCGCCATAGAATATTCTATGTAGAAACAATAATACTTCGCATTTTCACCATGGCTTAAAAGTAAATATTAAATTATTCAGATGTCTGTCGAAAATTTTTACTACTTAACCCGACGATTGAATTTACTGAAATTAAATATTGTTTTGGGCCTTGTAGGGTAGTGGTCAGCACGTTTGCCTACGACGCAAGAGGTCTCGGGTTCGATTTCCGGCATGGTTGACATGAAATTCATTCGATTTGTATCAGTTAAATTTTAAAATAAAATGCTTTTTTTTTCAGAATACGGTTTTGAAATTTAGCATACTTAAAAAAAAAAAATACAATTTATATCATTTCTTGATTTAAATTTTAACAAAAAGGTTTCTAACTTTTTACTAAGCTCTTTATTGTACCATTTTTACTACAATTAAAAGTTTTAAAGAATTATTTTTTTATACTTACGCACCCACACACACGCACCCTCTCCCTCATTCATTCCCACACGCACATGTATCCTCTCCTTCATTCATTCACGCATACACACATTCACATACACATGAATACATACGTCACACAAATACAATTACTAAACTTCTTTTCTTATATATTGTGTGTCATTATATTTACAGTGGATTTTTTTAATTGGCTTTAAGCATTGTTAATATTTTTCTACTTATTTTTTTATGTAATAGCTGTAAAAATCCCAAATAAAATAAATAAAAATAAATATTTATTTTAAAGGGTGTTTTTACCCTGTAATATTTCATAGTCCCTGGACTGGTTCCTGAAGCGTAAGACTGGTAATCTTACTTTCATGTAACAAAAAATGATCAAGATAAGCTGCGATTGGTGTACCAATTCGGTGCCCTTTGCAAAATTAGGTGCGGAAAGGGAAATGAATGATGACGATGAAATTAAATAAACAAATGTTCCTTGTTTTATAAAAGTAAAATCGAAGAAAGTAGAAGTATCGGAAATTAGGAGATCATTAAGAAGTGTATAGTTTCTCTTGAACCACCAAATCAGAAGTTTGACCATCTTTGTATTATTGTTTTGGAGAACATACTAAAGAAAATAATATGTAAGTCTAGGTTGTATTGTCATTTTTCCACTTTACCTATGTTTATTTGCCTATGTTTGAACATCCATATTAGTTCAATTTTTCCACGTTGATTTTAGTGTAATGTGGCCACTCAAACCAGACAATGACAGGTCATAAACTCTATAAATGCCCAGACTTCCAAATTCCCTTCTCTAAAATGTTCTCCATCTCTGTTGTAATATATTAAAAAAGGTTTCACGTAGATTAGTTCAAGAATAATGTGTCTTTCAATCCAATATCAAGAATGTGCGGATTATGATATATATACAGTTGAACTTCGTTTATCCGAACTCCAGTCATCCGGATTGCCAAATATCCTAATCGTTTTCTGGAAATAAGAAGGAGATGTGCTCGCTGCTCGTAAACGAATTTCTTCGTTAAAGCAATTGACTTTGCTGGATATGTTTGAGTGAGTTTTTTATTTTTTGTTTTTTGTTGATATTTCTTGATCAAACTCCTTAGTTAATGATTATGATAAAATTATAAATAAACTTATCAATGAAACTTCTTGGTTTAGTTTTACTTTTTATTATTTTGACCAAGATTATTTATAAGTTTATCATAATCATTAGTTTTTTATTTGCCGTATTATTTTAAAAGCTATATAAAAGTGGTCTTAAAGTCAATTCTGCGAATTCTTTCAAAACCTTACCTTTATTTAATAGTTATTCCAACTATCCGGATTTCAGCATATCCGGAAAACGTCTGGCACTCATTAATCCGGATAGTTCCAATTTTACTGTAACAGTATTGAAAGCATGAGATTGACCTTTTTGACAGCAGATTGTTTCGGTTTAAGAAACGTATATAAGATGCGTTTTTTTATTTTAAATTAATTTTAACGGTAATTTAATTTAATTTAATTGTAATAATTTACATTATAATTTTTATTCAAATGTGCATTTTATCGTTTTTAGATGTAATGATGAAGTCCAGCGTTTTTTTTTATATGTTAATAGACTAATTAACTAAGCAACAAATAATAATTATATCGTATTATCAGCGTTATGGTTTTTAAAGTTTTGAAATAACTAGAGAATGGAATATGGTAGTCTAGGCATCTACAGGGCTTCTGACCTGTCATCGACTGGTTTAAGTGGCCACATTACTTACAGTGTAATATTCACCATTCTGTCTCTATTTGAACATTTATATTCCTCCAATTCTTCCCTCTATTGATGTTAGTGAAGTGTAAGCTCTTTGACTCTTTAGCTTTTCTCTAAATGTTCTCCATTTTTGTTGTAATATGTTAATATTAACAGCTCTCTAGGGGTTGAATCCAGCTCTCGTTACAAACATTTGGACAAACTTTAAACATTGTTGATAAACCAAATAAATAAATAAAAGGGGTGAAATCTAGTTTTATCCATTGTTGTCAATGTGGAAACAAGTGCTTTTTTAATAAGACGCAGACGCATACACAGGTATTAACTGTCAAAGCTTAACCGAATTGCAAGGAGGTCTCCCACAAAGCCTGCTTTGTCTAACACTAGTGATTTTCTGTATAATTCAGTTTTTAATAATGCACGTAAAATGATTAATTAAGTATCGTGTTCCGTGTATCAGCGGTAGTGTTTAGAATCGCAGGTTTTCTGATTGATGATCCTAACTGTTTCCTTTACTCTCGTGTGTAGGTACTCGGACACAGAAAGCAATAAATTACGCCGGTTCTGCCTAAGTAATTCGCCAGCCTTGAACGCCAAAGGCGAAATTCGCGCGGCAGCCGCGGGGCCGCCATTAACGCTACCTTATATCAAGATTGCTCGCGGATTCGAGGGAACCCCATCCTTAATAACGTCTGCGTGCAGCCAAGGTTGGGTCTGACCCCCATTAAAAAGTACATCGAAGAGTTTTTTGTATTTTTCGTTTGTGGAAATGGATTAATCGAATAGTAGCTTTTGTTAATTCCACTGGGAAAGTAATGTTTACGATTTTTTGGTATTTAAGGTCTGAATCGTTTGGAACTTTAAATGATGTCTGAATTGTTAGGGTAAATTTGTCCCTATAATTAATATTTGCTGTCATTTTCTTTGCTTTTGCATTTTTTTGTTTCAGGTGCATAAGTAACCAAGTAGTATTTGATTAGTTCTGAGTCGTGTAAATGATCTCGCCGCGTAGTGAAAAATAAAATAGGCGCTCTGTTAAATAAAAATTACTCTCCAAACTGAAAATATAAGCAGCGGGTAAGATGGCCGACAATTCGATGATATAAATATTCCCACAATAGACAAATATTAAAATGAAATCCGACTAACCTTGGGTTACAGTGTCTCGTCTCCTGTCGGGATCAGCTCACTATCATCAGGAATGTGGTCTCCAGGAGGTGCGGTTATCATAAATTTTACTATTTCGAAGAACATTGTATTATTAGACTGTAGCGTAAAATGTTACAAAATGGTTTTATGATATAACCGGGATACATGGAAATAAAGATTACTTCTCAAAAACTCCAGCACTGGCGAAGTGAATAGCGGAAGTTATAGATTCGTAGTGCAGCGACGCGACGCCGACGTCGGAAACCTATGAAGCAGTGCGGCCAATCCAACAACCACAAAGAGTTATATAAAAGAAAAATAATTAGCTCGCGTTTCGAATGAAGAAATTTACCGACAGGGCAATGTCTTGTCTCTTGTCTCTAAGCTAATAAAGATTTATTTGAATATTTTCCTTATCTTATTTAGTTTACAATCTGTAACTTATGTTGCTTTAAACATTATTTTTATATCTTAATTAGATGATCTGTTAATATACCAATCCATAAGGGTTTATTTTATAGCCTGTCGATTGGTTTAAATATAAAAATAACAGCGTGCCAGGCGGGGCAATCAAATGACGCCAAAATTAGTGAGCACACAGTTTTCTCGCTGAAATAGCATCTAAACAAATTATCGGCTCAACTGATGAACTATATTTATATATGTTTTATAATCGCACTTAACGCACATTGGTTATAGAATTGATTTCCGGGTATTTTACAAAGTTTACATAAGATTTTTCTGGCCTGGGTTCTCTTTACAACTCCATTAAGACATTGGCGTACTAAGAACGAAAGAAAATCTACAAACATAAGAATTATAAAGTGCTTTGTTTTTTTATTTTTCAAATGTTCTGTTGCTAATCATGTCCTCCTCCAGACCTCCATCAAAATAAAAAAAACAAAAAAAAATGTTAGGATACATAAGTATTTAACTACTCACCGAATTTTATACCTACCGGTTTCGAGACGTACCTTTCGTCGGTGATTCATCCAACCATCCAATTTCTCAGAAGCATGCCGCCTTCTATTCGATGTTACACCGATTGGTTAGTGTTCCTTCATCCAAAGGTGATATTGAAATTAAACTAACCACTATTAAACAAATTGCATTAAATAACCGGTTACACCACAAAATTTATTGATTCCCTTTAAAATATTTAAAAAAAACAAAAATCGGTCAATAAATTCTTATATCTTCCTGTAAATACCAACAAAGATAAAGATAATATTTGTAAACGGAGAATAATAAATCTAATATATGTAAATAATACCACAACTAAAATTTCAAAATTTTGTCCAAAAAATATTAAACCTGCCTTTTATACTAAAAAAATATTGGAAAATTACCAACAAGTTGTAAAGATAAAAATGATATACGTGTCCATCAAGGTATATCGGGAGAACGTCACGTAGCTTTAATATTAGCATTAAAGAACACGAGATGTTTTAATAATAATATTTTTTCAAAGTTTGTCAATCATCTTTAAAATTCAGATTGCGATTTTAAAAAGGATACAGGAGTTAAAATTTTACATTCAAATAATAGAAAAGGACTTAAATTAAACAATATGTAGGTGTTCTACATTAAAAAAGCTTTAAAAAATACAATTCCCATAATCAATAATCAAAAACCTTTTCAATGCCCACCTTTTTATTTAAAAAATAACCAATCGTATAACGTTCAACCACTTAGCCTCTCCCATTCATACCCCCCCCCACACATTCTGTGTCATATCGCTAAATATTACTAACCTAATTTTAGTGCATGTTCGGACATGGTGGTGTTTGCGTCTCCTTTAACTTTACATGTAATTTATGTATTTTTTCGTAAATAATAATCATGATTTATTAAAAAAAAAAAAAACAATTGCTTTATCTACTACATAATATACTTAGGTAATAGATTTATCTGGATTATGTCTAGTCTGCCTAACAAGGTACAACCTGTTTTAAGGCAGACATTTTTATGCAAAAAAAACAGTAAAATTACTTCCTACTAGTTTATTTATTATACAATAATTAATTAATACCATGTATTAATTTTAGCAACCTAATTTTTACAAATTTATTTAATTGAACCCGGGTCATGGTTTTGCAATGTTCAGGTAACATATTGAATATTTTGGGGCCCAGAAACTTGAAATTTCTTTGCCGGAATTATGTATGCAATGGTGACGGTAAAGGTGAAAGTGCATTTTAATATTTGCATGTTGGTGTAGTAAAAATACTGACGAAGAGACGGGTACGTCTCGAAACCGGTAGACATAAAAAGTAGGTAAGTGGTTAAATACTAATATTAATTAGGTTTAATTTTATTTATTATTTTTTTTTTTTTTTAATATTGTGAACTCCTGAGGTCTTAGACAACAAATTAAGAATTTATGCTTTTTGCCATTTCTTATTAACTACGTTATCTTTATTTCTATTTACCTAAGTATGTTAAGTACAATGTATCGCACCGTATTATCATAAAGTAAAATATATTAACATCATTTTAAAAGCTGTGTTAAATGTATAATCATATTGTTTTTGTTTTATTTTATAGTTTTGTATAGAACACTGCTATGTTTTATGTAAATATGTTTATGTTTGTAAAAGGCATTTGTGCCGTGTACACTAATAAAATAAAAGAATAAAAAAATAAGTACAAAGTTAGTGCTTCAAACGTATAATTAAAATTATATTCAACTCTAAGCATTTTTTATGTATTCCTCCCACAACTTTACATATAACAGTATTTGGCTAGAGTTTGGGACCCTAGAACAATTCTGTAAGTAATCCGATAATGATATGTTTATAGTAACCGAAAAAAAAAGATAAATAGCCTTGGAAATTGAACAAAAAGTCCCTTCAAGCAAATTTTATCATGTCATGTGTATGAACAGAAACTTGAAAAGGTGGATAAGAAAAATAACTTTTGTCGTTTTCAAAGTTTTTCTTTACATTCTAGTAACGATGTTTAAATAAAGGATTTTCCTATAGTTTTACATACCCCTATACCGTTCATTTTGCATTAGTAAAAAAATATTTGAACTGGTTCCAATTGTAAAAAGAAAACGATAGATAACCCATTTCATCTTCAATTTCCTTTTTTTTATGTATGGTGTCATAAATCAATAATTGACAGCCCTGCTCTGCTTGAAGTAATTCAAATTGCACTAGAAGTAAAGAATTATTTTTTCGTAACGATTCACGAACCAACTTTGAAACGCACTCACCTATACCCAGAATACAAAGGTATGGTAATCAATTTAAACAAATACTCGAAATTTTCAATACAAATTCTGTTAATTAATTAAAATGTAATCTCATTCGTTATTTTTTAGTGAATTTATTTTTAAATATATTTTTAATTTTAACTTTGTTTCCTTTAATATGTGTTTATTTATTTTTTTATTTTAACTTGTTGGACTTGATATATATCGTATCATTTATTGCCAAATGGCAACTTCTTCCAACCAACTAATAAAATAAAGGTGTTATTTAGATAATTTAAGTTTTTTTATTGCTTTAAAAAACTTATTATTTGTAAAATACTAATTTTCTTTTTTATTATTACCTAGTTGAATACTAACCACTTTATTTTTATCTTAAATTATTTTCAACTTCACTTTGTTATATTTAAAACATAAGATTTTCTCATGTTAATGGTTATCTTTTATTTAGAGAGTTATGTTGTTTTTTTTAATGTTTTATGTTCACTAAATTGTTTAGTTTTAATTGTTCTATTATATTTCATGTTATTTATTACATAATTATTGTTCGCTGTGATTATTTCTGTAAAACATTATTTAGTAAAAGGTTCTTTAAACCGTTAATGTATAAATTAGTAAATAAATAATCTTACCTTCATGTAACAAAAATGATCAAGTTATGCTGTGATTGGTGTACCAATGCAGTGCCATATGCACCATTAGTTTCGGAAAGGGAACGATGTCATAATCAGTGATATTATTAAATATATCTTAAATATTTATTGACATACATAATATATTGTATATATATTTATATAGATGTAGGAACTCTGATAAAATAATATAAACTGTATAGAAATCTATGTGGCCTATGACCTGTGATGAATCCTCAAAGCAATTGTATACTTATGTGTCATTATATTTATAAATGTATTGATTTTAGTATATAGAGTCCCGACTTAACACGGAATTTTCTAACAAATCGGGATATCAAAATTAATAATTGTGCTATAGTAAAATTGTGTATTGTTGTATTAAATAAATAATTAAATATTTTTTTTAATGTAAAGTTAACCATTCTGTTTATGCCAATTTTTTCTAAAAAATAGAAAGAAAACTTCCTAGACAAGGTAATTTAGAACTTAATCCAGGTTTAAGATCATATAAGCTGTGATTGACTGCTTTAAACGATCGTTTTGCGCACTGTGTATTATTTACAATTTTGGCCAATTCTAACATTTTAATTTTATTAACTTTATCATTTTTTATTATCATTATATTTATGAATATATTTTTATGTTCATAAGGCATTTACATTCATAAACATCATATAAAACATAAGTACATAAACAACGTAAAATTCAAGAAATACAGTATTTATTTATTTATACTTTTACACTGTTTGTATTCTTTTTTTTATACAGAATAATGTTCCCTCACTAGGGTGTCCCGTGCCGAGTGAAACATTTTACAAAATTTGAAACATGCCTAAAATTAGTTTTTTAACAAAGTTAACATAATAATAATAAAAAACGTAATTTATCTAATTAACCTAATTTTTTATTTTTTTTATACGCCTCCACTCGTTTGCGAGTGATTTTGGCTCTTAGAAACAAGAATAAGAAATTTAAAGAATATACGCTTCAGTGAACGACAAAAAAACCCATACCCACGATAAAATATAATATAATGTGAGGTAGTTTAAATCAGTATGAAAGAGTTATGTGACAATAAAATATTATTACCGTCTAAATTAAACGTAAACATAACATAAAATTTTGGGCTAAAAGTAAAGAGGGACATTCAAATTAACCTAATTATCGTTAACATAATGAACAATATAAACTAAAAAATTCATAAAAAACATAACTAATTTATATAGACTAAATTTCATTAAAAGTACGCACATTTTACCTTTTTGGCTTGATCCACTCATCGATCCGTGCGCAACCCACCCCCACTATCCATAATAATATATAAAAAGTAATTAGATATTTAGGATAGAAAAATATGAAGAAGTAGAGTATGCTTTAAAAGAGAGAAGAGCTAGGTAACGAACAAAAATTTCAAGAAATTCAACTAGAAATACAGTATTGAAGTTTAAAACAGGTAAATGCATAATATTATAATACGACATTTGTTTGTTAATCAATCTGAGAGCTTTATAAACAAACAAAATATATACATTGATTCATTTTTGCATTATAATTTTATTTTATTTTTATTTTTGAGCCCCCCCGAACGAGTGTCGTATCGCCCTGTTGTAAATAAATAGCTTTCCCAGAGTACGTCTGTTGTCTACCGCACAAAGGCTCCCAGCACCTCCCCCATTCCCTCGGCGTATGATTATTGAATTCCTTAACAATATAAATTCCATGGCAGCATTACGCTGCTGTACACCGCGCCTACTTCGGATTCTGGTATTGTGCTAGACCCGTGTTCCGGATGTCGATTGCGGCGGTACAAGGCGAAAGATTGAATATCGCTTTCCAACGAATCTATGCACACACACAGAAAGTTGTCACCGCCACTTTTCTGCTGTAAATTATTCTAAAAATATATTTTAAAAAAATGATTTAGTTTAAATAAAAAGTCGATAAAATAACATCAAATATCACTCGTCACACGGGCTGTAAGAACTGTTTTATTTGGGTGTTTTTGATGCCCGGTGCCCGATGCCCGGTGAGATTACAAAATACTAATTAAATTTTTCTTAAGCCTGGGTATTCTGTGCTATGATTCACCGCTGTAAATGAGGGTTTTGACCTGTTTTGACGCAGAACGTAATTAATAATTTTAATCTAAAAATGACATGAAAATTAAAATATTTTAGTAAATAATAAGAACTTAAGTATTTATCTTTTTTCTTTAAAAATAATGTTTGTATCAATATAATTAAAAATGCTCCTAAAAAATGAAAAGTTATAATTAAATGAGTAAAAGAAGTACTAAGGAAAAAAAAAAATTTTTTTTTTTACCGGAAATAAATACAATGAAATATATTTTTTTATGTCCTTATGGCCGTCTTAGTATTAATAGCCACTGCTTGATCTAGGGTGAGTGGATCCACCCTGCAGTGGCTTGGGGAATTTTCAAACATTTTTTAAATAACACGTAAGTAAGAGATAGCAATTATTTATAAAATCATTAAAAATGTGAACTTCCGTACAGTAGTGTTTTGATGACTATTTTTCACTGTATTGTATCGAATGCTACTATACTCGTACCTATACAGGTGAAGGAACACATGTTAATTTTTCCGTACTTTTTGGACGTAGTAAAGCATAATATGCCGTATTGAGTGTTGTTTAAGGTTGATGCATAATTCAGGTAAAAATGCCATTTAGCTGAAGTATGTAGTATTTTTTTATACTTGTTCTAAATTAAAAGAAACTCTAGCTCTTTTACTCAAATGTGTTAAGCTATAAATTTTTTGGAACAATTTATTTATTTTTATTTATTTTATAAATTTATTGCACAAAATAAGGAAACATATTTAGAAACAGGGAATCTTTATAAAAATACTGAATAGAAAATGAAAACCGAGTGTTCACTATATAGGATATTCTCCATCTAACATGACTTAGCCTGTTCTAAGATGAAGATTTTTTATCATTTAAAGTATAAAGTTCTATACTTATATAACAATAACAAAAAAAAGAAACTAAATCCACTTAATTATTAAAGCCTAGCCAATTAAATGTAAGAAATTTAAAATCGTTATTATACAAATATAAAGTATGTATATGTGCCAAGAATACATGTTACTTAAACATTAATAATATAGTATAGTTTATAATAAAAAACAAATATTAAGTATTAATATTAAAACTTAATGTTTAACTCCAAAACGTCAATAATTGACGTCAACTTCATATGAATGAAATTATACAAACATGCACACCCTAATAGCGGGCACTCGCACAAAAATCTCTTATTTTATTTTATTTTATTTATTTATTAACGGACATTCTCCATGCATACAATTTGTATGGTTTAAATATTACAATAAAAGAATAGTTTAAAACATTAAGAAAAGAAGAAAAGAAGAAAAGAAGAAAAGAAGAAAAGAAGAAAAGAAGAAAAGAAGAAAAGAAGAAAAGAAGAAAAGAAGAAAAGAAGAAAAGAAGAAAAGAAGAAAAGAAGCATTGATAAATATAAGAGACATCGAGACAAGATCTGGCCTATTTTTTTAGTGCTCGTTTAAATCGTTGTAAACTTAAACCGAAAAAGTCCAGATCTTGTCTTGAGTTAACAATACGACAAAGACGGGTCATTGGAGAATTAAGGCCATAGTTTGTTCTATGATGATCGATGAACAGTACTTCATTGTTTCTCAACCTATGAGTCGGAATATTGAATTTTACTTGTCCCAGTAATGATGGAACATCGATTATACCATTTAGTATGCCGAACATATATATGGAATCAATATTAGTTCTACGTTTTTGTAGACTAGAAATATTTAACACTGACTCTATATCAGCATAAGAATAATGGCCTCTCTCTAGTTCAAGCATCCATGCTACTTTTCGAAGCAAGCGATGTTGGACTGATTCAATGTGATTTATTCGATTGACAAATAATGTATATTTCGCGTATTTTTGTGAATATCCTGTCATTGGTATTATTTTTTGTAGATTTTGTTTATTATTTTTTTGATATGTGTTACTGTTGATATCACCAACAAATAAAATAATAACCCCGTTAAATTAATGTTCCAAACGGTTTTGAGACTCGGATTTTTTACTCTCCTTTGCCAATGCGTAAAATCTGTCCGGTGCCGGCGGCGAATTTTTACATTGCACCAATTATTTCAAATGAATGCTATTTATTTTTCACACCTCAACACAAAACAATCAATTTCCCGTGCTTTCCACTATGCGTTGTATCTACAGTTCAATATCGATGAGAGTTAAGAGCAATAGTTTGTATAAGTGATTAACGAAGTGCCGACATAGATTTACGACTATAGTTATAGGGTTTATCTACAGGGCTCTAAATCTCCCATTTGTTTGCGGAAATTCCGCCAATCCTTCCAAGTTCCGCTTTACAAGACTTACCTACTTCTATCTCTCTCCAGATTTCGTCCATCGATTCTTGAAAGGAATGCAAATTCGGATCTTTGTTTTTCTAGTCAACCTTTATATATTTTTCTTTCCCCGAAAGAATTACTTCGACAAAGGACAATTGAGAATTTCTTAAAAAACCTACTGATAAACTGTTAAGAAATTGTTTTTCCTTCCAGATAAATTCTAAAAATCATAATAATTTTTAATCCAGTAAAAACGCTTAATGTTGCAGAACTTATTTTGCAATATTTATTTATTTATATTTTTACATTGTTTGTATTCTTTTTTATACAGAATAATTTTTTACATTTATATTTTTTTTTACATTTTTTTTTTTAAAAAAACGTTATTAAACCAATTAACCTAATTATAATTAACATAATAAACAAAAATATTCATAAAAAAACACAACCAATTTATATAGGCTAATTTAAAAAAAATCATAAACAGTGCATACATTTTACATATTTGGCTTGATCCACTCATCGATCCGCGCGCAACCCACCTCCACTATTCATTTCTTAATAGCAATTTTATATTTTGAGAACTTACTAATTGTCCTTATGGATAATGGAAGTAGATTGTACACTTTAACCCAAAAACACAAAAATGTAACCCAAAAAAACATATTTCATTTAAAAAAAAAATAAATAGAAAAATCTAACAAATAAACAACAATCAACGACGTAGAAATAACTTTAAATCCACAAGGCCAACAAAATATATGATTATTTTTCTATCTCGCAAAATGTAAGTACGAGCCCTAAAACCTAGAACAGGTGAGTTATGACTGAATTGTTTCACATACATTAAATTAGGCAAAGCCTGAAGACCATTTACAATGTCTCCGCTTTATCTTGGATCACCTGGTTTTATAGCAACAATTATATTTTTAGTTGGGTGGGTTTCAAGTTCTTGTCTACAAAAATATCGACAAGAATTTGAAAACCTCACCCACTTTACCCGGATCCGTTTTAAATGTCTTGTGGCCTCTTTTTAGATCCGCACGTTGCAAAAATAATTTGTTTTTTTAGCTGTAATGAACGGTAAATATATTTTTTAAAAACGTTCCACTTTTTTTTATTTTTGGAATTTACATTTACTGTTTTTAATGCCCCTATCGCTGCCAGAGCAACTTAAGTATATACAGTCAATTTGTCTGTCACCCTTAATCTAATTTTCTTCTCCGAGTCCATTATTTTGTTACAGTTATCTGATAGCAACTCATGTTTTTAAGGCATTTTAAAATAGATAAAAATGTTAAGAAAGGAGAGACGGAGAAATAAATATCAATTATAATTATGAATATTTCTAATAAACAATTCAATTCAATTTATTTATTTTAAATATAACATATACATTACAAAAATATATTCAATACGTACATATTATAAAAAAGAAAAAAAAAGAAACGAAAGAGACTCATGTCAAAGTAGTAGAAGAATCCTGCTCCGGAAAACCACTTCGGATACATGGAACAGATCAATATCCAGAGCGATGTTGTTCAGCATAGCGGTAGCCCTTCCAACAGGCATAACCATAAACCACAATGTTTGAGTCGGTCCAAATTTTCGTAGACAAGTACTGGATTAAACTCCCATGGGAGTTATCAATATTGATATATTACGACAGAGATAATGAACATTTTATAGAAGGAAATATAGAAGTTTAGCCATTTACAGCATAACTCTCAAGGGTGTTGAATCCAGTCCTCGTCTACAAAAATGGACCATTGAACCAACGCAAACATTGTTTACTAGTAGAATTCACAATTATAATTAATATTCATTTATTCGAATCTCCTTTGTCAACATTCTTATCTATTTTGAAATGTCTCGTAGACATGAGTTGCTATCAGATAATTGTTGATTTTTTATAACAGTTCTTTTATTTGCATACTTTTTATTCGGTACTTCGTGAAACGTATGCCCCATGTAAAAAGAGGTCTAGGTATACTTATATAATATAATTATTCGTCTCTCTGTTTATATAATAATAAAAGAAGGAAAAAATTTATATAAATGTTCATGTTTAATTTCTGAGATGCTTAATAAAACTTGTGTAACCTGTGTTGTAAATCATCTTCTGATTCTGCCACTATGGTTACTTTGTCTGCGTAGCATTTGATTTTAACGACCTTATCTCCCTTAGTCCTAGATTAACCACTTCCTCCACTCTTAAAAGTGGTTTTATATTGATTTATTTTATTTATTGATTTATTTATTCAAAATTACACTCATTTAAATATAAGTGAACTTATTAAGACTTAGGCGGTTCCCGTGTCAAGCCATAATAAATAACAATAAAAAATACATACTAAAATTATTTGATCCGAATATAAAAATATGTGATGCAATTTAATAATAATTCCAAAGATAAAAAAAAAATAATCAGACATAAATATTAAAATGTAAATTATAAATTATACAAATTTCAATTCATACGTAATCAAATATACAAAATAACAGTATCATTGAAATCAATAGAAAAAAAATATATACATAAAAACATAGTTGAAATGATAATTGAGATATGGTTTCTATAAACTCACCCTGCACTGTAGTAAGAAATATATTTATTTTGTTTGTGTAAGAAAAGTTTTCTTGTTTATATGCCGATGTGATATATTTAGTTTTAAACACGTCAAACTTGCTTTGTTTCTTTGTTGTTCTGAATATGTGATTTTAAAAAAAAGTTAATATTATTTAAGTCCTAAGTTATAGTTACTCCTTGGAATGTAATTTCGTTTGTATTATACATTGTAAAATACTTTGTATAACATGATTTATAAATTTAAAAAAAACATTTTTATGCTTCCGATCAGATCTTATATTTAATAATTTGAGTAAGTGATACTACAGTAACGAGCGGATACACGTTTTTACGTCAAAAGTAAAATGGTTGCCTAGTATACTGGGTAACAATTTACATTTAAATATATTATTATGGAATTTTACCACGAATGTATGAAATAAATTAACGTTATCGTATAGGTACTTCTTCTCCGTCAGCCTTGTCCTCTCCACTGCTGGGTAAGGCCTCTTCCAAACGTCTCCATTCCTTTCAATCACTAGCTTTTATCACAGTGTGTAAGTAGCCGCTTAAAGCAGCCAATGCCAGGTCATAAGCCCTGTAAATGCCTAGACTACCATATACCCATCTCAAAAATGTTTTTCCTCTCTGTTGCAACATATTTAGATCTAAATAACTCCCTAGGTAGGAAATCTAGACTGTCTATAAACATTTGGATATACTCAAAACATTGTTGATGATGAAAGTTCTTTATTTCATTCATGAAGGTACAGAAAGGCAATAAATTACCCACGAATTGAAATTTAATTTTTTTCGCTCTAGTAACATTTTTATTTAATTATATACGTCATTGATATATTACATGATTTTAACAAAGTATATGCCCATATAATGAAAAAGAATTACAAACACTGACTGGTTGCGCGAGTGGCTGGTGGGATTGAGTGGTTTGTGGTTGGATGGACCGCCGGTGGATGAAGGTCCACCTATCCTTTCCATCCTGTGATCTCCCAACTTTCAATGTATGTTTATTCTCCTCGTCTCTATGGCCATGGGTAGCTACGGTTGCTATGATAACAATTTTCCATATTCATAGCAACCAACATCAACAATCACACTTTTTTTTTCTTGATAATTTTTGTCGACTACCGCATGTTCATAATTTTATCTGCCCGCATCTGCTCGCCCTTTAATCACGTGCCCGCATCTGAACACCATTACATATTCTGACCGCCGCGCCGTCAAATTCATTTTTTTTTACCAAATAACTAAAGTGAAAGTGCTGTGATCACTAAAAAAGGGAATAACTATTTAGAAGCCAGGACATGGAGATAGCATCCGGATTCCTGTCCATGATTTCCTTCCCTGTCTTCCTAAAGGTAGGATTTTTGTCTGCTGCAGTTTGTTTGGCCGCATACTATTCTTTTCCGCATCTGCCATCATCGCGCAAACGCATCTTCAGATCAGATCAACGATTCAGTCAAATAATACTCATATTATTGTTATCAAAAACATTTTTCACTTTGTGGTATGACATTTTACACTTATTTGTTTATAAATTTGTATTAACCACTTAATTTTTTTAATTACACTTCGACCGGTTTCGAGTTTCGGTTTCGGTTTGATATTTTTGTTAATTATTTAGAAAATTTAATTTTTGATTGTAAATCTCCTTTATTAAATAATGTTTTATTGTGGAGAAGATATGTTGATGACGTCATCTGTATATGGATTGGATCAGATCGTCAATTAGATTCATTTTTAAATTTATTAAATTCCTTCCATCAGAAAATACAATTTACTTTAGAAATTGAATCAAATTCACAACTTAACTTTTTAGATTTAACTTTAATTAATACAAAAAATAAAATTGAATTAAAAATATTTAGAAAATCGACATATACAGATGCGGTCATCCATAAATCTTCTAATCATCCTTTATCACGTAAACACTCTGCTTTCCGTTCTATGATACATTGGCTTACTTCAATACCACTAAATAAAAATAATTTTGACTTAGAATTAAATACCATAAAGAGTATTACTTTCAATAATGGCTATGAACTAAATTTAATTGACAATATTTTAAATAAAAAACTTTAATTAAACTATAGGAAAAAATACTTATACAGTTCCCAAAATATTTCCAATAAAAATGAGAGCTGGCGAAGAATTTTGTACATTAATTCATTTTCTAATAATATAGCACAAATTTTACCTAACAATATTAGGCCAGCTTTTTATACTAATAATAACATAAGTAAAATATTAACAAATTGTAAAGATAAGGATGATAAATTAAATCATTAGGGAATTTATAAATTAAATTGTTTAAATTGCCAAAATTTCTATATTGGAAAAACTTCACGTCAATTTAAAGTTAGAATCAAAGAACATGTAAGATGTCTGAGTAATAATAATTTTTCAGAATTCGCAAATCATCTTATATCCGAAAACCATGAATTTAATCAAGAAACGTGTGTAGAAATTTTGCATGTCAATAAAAATGGTTTTCGTTTAGATAATTTAGAACGATTAGAAATTAGTAAAGCCATTAATTAAAAACTTCAAATAATAAATAATCAATTAAATTTAACTTCGAGTGCTCTTTTAAAACTATTCCCGTTATGATTTATTTTATCTTCTTTCTCTCTCTCTCTCTTTCAATTTTCTGTCTCTTTCATACAATATTTTATTATTTAAATAGCAACGCGTGTAATTATAAGTTAGTTAAATTCCTGACGATGAGGTAGTAACCTCGAAACCGGTCGAAGTGTTATTAAAAAAATTAAGTGGTTTATACAAATTTATAAACAAATAAGTGTAAATAATACTCACGCAAAATTATAATCGCCACCCCACTGACGGGTATGGTTTATTTCCCCTGATTCTGAGTGGTTTGGTGCATTTGTTTTGCAAGCCAACGATCTGCAATGAAGTTGTTTTGTATATCGAAACACA
>NW_028279964.1:0-14455 GCF_059751315.1 Micrasema longulum | reverse complement strand
TTGTAGGAATAAGGTCAGAATGTTTAAGATTCTGAGGTCCATTTCTGGTAACATATTCGTAAATGCTCGACGCGTTATCTATTCAGGGGGCTTTGTCATCACATGGAAATACGTCTCCCGTTCGAAATGTTTCGGAATCACTCTGACGCTCTTTATTAAATATAATCCTTAAAATATAGCTTGATTAAAAAGACAGCTGTAAAACTTGTGTCACTAGTGATGTGAAATTACTGATCAAATCGATTGTATCTGTTTTTTCATGCAAACATGTAACTCTGTTCCGAAAATTGATATGAAAATGCAAAAACAAGCCTATTATAGTGTGTTTAAGTCAATTACTCACCAGAAAAGAAGACATTTATACTTTTTTTATGAACAACATAACATTAATTATTTTTTTATTCGATCAGTTTACATTGATCAATTTGTCCCATCTCTAATATTTTTTACAAATGATGGAACCTTGTAAGACGTCGGTATTAATTAGGTTTACTTTAGTTTTTTTTAGTTTTAAAGCTGATTTATACATTTTTGTTGATTTATGTGTCAAGCATTGTATTAAAAAAAACAATATAACATGCCAGATACGAATGATTTTTAGTGTGTCAAAAAAAATCACTCCTTAGGCGTTACTACAACGTTTGTCACCACATTTGCTGACAATTGTCATTCTAAGCAAGCTTTATTTTAAGGACTATAGCTCTATTTAATTTCGTAACGCTTCAAAATCATTCTTGACTAGCGCCAGCTAACGTCACTCAACATAAAAATTATCGTTTTGATTCTAGTGTCTCGGCTGCCAGATGGATAACGGGTCAGGTATCTCCATCCGACACATCTACCATTGACGCATCCATTTTGGGCAGAATCCGAAACATCCTGAACGGATAACTCGTCGGTTATTTACAAATATGCTTCCCAGTAAGGTCTTAATATGATAATTCGAACATTTTACATAGAGATCTAGAATCAAGAAGTGTTATTAATACAATATTTAACGATGATATTATTGTAAATCATAACAAAGGTTTTGCCGCATTATGAAATAACAATTTTTTGATTCTCAAATGACTATTTGAATGTTAAGTTTTTTGTCGCTTTCATCCGACCGAGTCGTAATTTATTAATTCTCAGATCAAAAGGTCATTAGCTGCAAACGACAAACGAGAGGCAGACAAAGGGTTCACCTTCTCCAAATGTGTGATATGATCAAACTCTTGATTTTATAATTTGAGTTGTGCTTCGCATGAATTATGTTCCGAGTCACGATAATTAATCGGCGAGATAGGAGGACATTAGGCTCTTCTAATGGTAGCTCTTATTCCTTGTTTGTCATTTTGGAAACCCTTTAGTAACCATTAAAAAATCTTATTGCCAGTATGAGAGATGTGGGTATAGAATTGTATAAGAATAATATACCTACAGAGCACTGCCTACGTGTATGGCAGGCAAGCTTACTTGCTACATTTATCTCTCATATAACTGAAATATTTAGAGAATTCACTAGTTTTATTTTATTATCAGCATTTACGAGGTTTGAAGAAAAAAAAATTCCGAACGCCTTTTTTAATTTCGAATTTCAATACGTTGTTAAAAGCACTGAGGTTATAATTAAATAGAAATAATGCTTCATAGAACGATAGTCTAAAATGAAGATCTGAAAAATGGCCGTTGTCACGTCAACATTGCCGTGCAAAACGCGAAGTAGGGTAAAAAAGACTAACTGTCTTTGCCAGTTTATTATAAATTCAAATTGTATATCACGCCTTTTTTACGCTGCTTCACATTTACTGACAAAAAGTTTAATTTTGGAACATAAATTGAATGAAACACAAAACGAATGCCTAGTGCTGCATTTAGTGTATACATATAATATATCAATAATTGAAAGACCCCATTTTTTTCCTAGATTGGTAAACATTATTTTAATATCTAATCCGTTAATTTTCTGCCATTTTTAATACGTATGAATCGATGCGATGGATATCAGCTCACGCTTTGCGGCTTGTTGGAGACTTTAAAAAAAAGACCGCATTGATACGCCAGTCACCGTATTCACTTTACTATCCGCTACTACTTTTTCCTGTTTTCAAATATGTATGACTTTTCGTGACCATAGACAAGACGAAGTCCGAATTGCTGACAAATACCAAAAAGTAGTGAATACTTTGAAGAAAAAAAATAAACAAATCCAAAAAAAAACATAACTGTTTATTTTATTTTCTTTATAACTTATTTCTTTTAAAAGCGTATGACGCTAAATAATTTATAATTTTTGGACGTTTATCGCATTAAACATAATCGAATAAGGTATTGTCAATGTGACAAGTTTTTTACAGCAATTATATATCTTGTTATGCGTAATGTTACGCCATTTTTAGTACAAAAGATAATACTATTAATAATTAATCCCTATCCACACCAATGTATAACCAACCGCAGCGTAATACCAGTTCAGTAATGAATTAATATTGATTTGTAAAAACAATACGCCTAAAATTATACGTTCATGACAACTTTATTTCCCGAGACCTTTTGTACAATATGTCGAAATGCTAATCACACTACACCACAAGGCGAATGTGAAAGTTTTCTCTCTTGTCAAAAACCTGATCTGAATTGAAAAGTAATTTTAAGACAACAAACTCTGTCAAAAACGAAATCTATTTTATACCCTCATGCATCGTGTAGGGTTAAATCTGGACGTCAGCCATTATCACTTGGCGGCCATCTTAATTATTCATCTTGCATCCAATCCATAAATCATAATCAAGGGAAAGCAATTATTTCCACACTGTGGTCCCGATACAAATGTGATAAATTATTTCATTTAAATGACACTCGTAACTTCGGATTTACCTAAAATTTTAATGATCATATAATTTTTAAAAACTTGTTAACAAATCTCCAGATAACTATTTTTAACCAATCACTTTATAAGCTTCTAAATTTATCTGGAGGGAAAAGAGTTAAATCTAGGAAAGTTTAGCTTTTATACGAATAATTTATTATTGTATACAATAGAAAATACATTTTGCACCTTTAGGACGAAAATTACTCAATTTAAAAAATCAACTTTTTGAGAAATTGCAAAAGAAGAATGTAAATTGTGACACCTTCATATTCTTTCGTCGATTGTTTCATATTTTTCGAAGTAAGCACTGAATTTGAGTAAAAAATTATACCGAAGGTTTTTAACGATAAATCTATGAAAAAGAGCGTTATGAAAATAAATTATTATAAGTTTAAACAAGACATTTATTTTATGAGTCATTATTAGATTGAAAAAAACAAACAAAAGCACATTGACAACAAAAACGACAAGAAACCATCGCACTGTTTCCCCGTAAGGGTAGGCAGAGAAGATAGAACGCCACAACACTCTATCTTTGCATGCAGATCTCGCTTCCTCTACATTCATACATCTTCTCATACACGCGCGCCGATTATTCCGACTTTTGACATGTCCCTCTTCAAGTATTTGTTGGATTTGGTCATGCCATGTCTTTCTCGGTCTTCCTCTATTTCTGCATCTATCAACATTTGCATTGTAAATATTCTTAGCCGTTCTTTTGCTGTCCATTCGTTCTAAATGTCCAAACCAGCGCAAAGCCCCTATCTTGATTTTGTCGATAATGCTTGTCTCAGCCTTACATAATGTAACTTTTAACTTTGATAAATAAGCTGACAAAAATTTTATTAGGTCAGATCAGGTCACCAAACTCCCATTTTTATTTATTCACGAAACGAAACAAACATAAATAAGTCACTAAGATTATCGATAATTTATATAATATTAAGTCAATAACTTAAATAAGTCACTATAATTATCGGTAAATTGGAACGAAACAATCACGAAGCTAAATTGGTTGTTATAATATTTTTTTAATAAAGTAAACATGCCATTTGTATTGGAATAAAATCGACTCAACCGGCTTTCGGACACTATATATTTGTCTGCGTTGTGTCCTTCACACAGCAATGTGAACACAACACTAATTGAGTTGCTTCCATACTGACACGGAATCTCAATTATCTGAGTAATAAAGAAACTGATGTAAAAAAAATGTCCTATTCCCACCCGAATGTTGCGTTTTTTAAATGCAGAAAGATGGATAATATTCATTGAAGTCGTTTTAAGGGTTTTTTAATTAAGTGGTTTTCGTAATAAAGGTGCAATTTTTACATTTGTTTGTTTGTTTGTTTGATGTCCGTCATAAAAAGTCTAAGGCCTGAAATTTGAGCACGTCATTCTAGATGCGATTTATATGTCAACCGCATTATTTTTAAGGCAATTTTTTTCTGTTTTCTTCTGTATAAATTTAAACTCAGTAACGGTAAGTGGTGGTGACGACGTGAAATTTCAAGAATGCACCACTATTTAAGGGTGAAATTACGCAGCAATGTACCTTTTTATTAAGAAACATTATCATCCACTCGGTGGTGCATAGGACACTGCATTTGTACGCCAAATGCGGCATATATGGACCATCAGAAGGATATAAGGTGATCAGTCTTATTCAGATGCCAGTCCAGAAATAATGAACAATTGTAGTGTAAAACCAATTTTGAAATCACTATTTGTGTCGACTTTCCCAGGAATCGAACACAGGTCCTCAAGAATAGTAGGCGAACACGCCAACTACTACACTACCAGTTGGACGTATCTCCACTCGATTTTCTTTTACAGGATTTTGATCTGAGAAGTAGCCATCGAGTCAAATTTGATTGTCCTGTGGAAAGATACATTACAAAAAATATGTTTCCACAAGATACTAAAATGAAAAAAAATAATGAAAGGACGGACCCAGACCCGTAAAAAAAACTGTTGTACAATTTATTCATACTAGGAAAATAGCTTTGTATGCATAAACAAAGCAATAAATAACTAGAACGAGAGAACAAAAATATTGGGCAAGCTCCGTGGTGCAATGGCTAAGATAGTTGACTCACGTTCGGAAGGTTTTTGATTCGATTCCCGGTGAGAACACAAAAATCTAATTTAATTTATTTCAAGTCATGGTTCTCTGTTTATTAATCTACCACTGTAATTAGGCGTCCTTATGTTGTGGTGCAAATAAATCAATTTTAAAACATTTAGTCTTGGCTTTGTACAAGTAACGAAACTTAAAATCAGTTTTTATTTGAAATTCTGTAATGTCCAGCCGGTAAAACAACTCTGTGACTACACATTTATTGTAGATCGCTTTGTTGATCCGGAAAATAAAAAAAAAGTTTCCCACTCACAACACTAGATTGAAAACTAAGGGCTCCCTGTTTGTTCCCCGAATTACAAATTACTTTGAATTGAGAGAGCGAACGTTGAATTGCGTTGTTCCAAGATTGTTCAATGATCTCCCACAAACCATCATTAACACGAAAGATCTTCAAATGAAAAAAAAACTGAAGAAATATATTCTAGATATAGTGTTTTTTAGTGCATGTTTATTAACGAATTTGTAAAATATAAATAAAATAAACGTTATATAAACCTGTCATAAAAATTTAAAAAAATGTGTCCCACCGAAAAGTCTTAAGACTTAGTGGGTAACAAATTATTATATGTATTTTTTAATTATTAAATAAACGCTGCTCTGCAGCACTAAAACTTAAATCCTTATTACATTGAGGCGATTTTTCATCTAATTGGATTTCTGAAAATTAGTGAAATTAGTGTTTTAAATAAAAGAAAAAGATAACTTTTTAATAAAAACCTTTGAAAAACATTCATCATAATGTATAATTTTATGTAATTATTCGACCACACATGAATTAATTAAAGCGGGTTAATTATTGCTTTGAATCAAGCAAAGAGTTCTATATCAGTACGTTTATTTGTAGATAATGTATATAAATATGTATAATATACTATTTCTATGTCCTACCAAGAACCATTAATTAATTTCACTTGAACTAAAGACTCGGCAAGTTCTAAGAATGACAAGCAGTTTTAAACAATGGTCCAAATTAACTAAGTACTATCGGTAAATGAATCACATCAACGCTTTTTTTCAATTAACAGTTAGAGGAAATGCTTGATTGGACTTATAATTATAATTATCCAACAATTCATTAAAGGTTAGAACGCACCGTTCCAGGTACAAATATGTTTTTTATCTACTGAGCTGCGTTCGTACCAAGAAAATGATAACGTCGATAAACGATACTTCAAACGTTAAATAATTTACAAAGGGTCATTATAAATGTGATACCGAAAATGCCCACTGATATACCTTGAATTTTTAACAAATAATTTTATTTTATTTTGGATTTTTACAGCTATTCCCTAAACAAAATGAGTAGTTAAATATTAACAAAACTAGAGCCAATTAAAAAAATCCACCGTAAATCTAATGTCACATAATATATAAGAAAAGAGTTTACGTTTGTATGTGTGTGACGTTTGTATTCATGTGTATGTGAATGTGAATGTGTGTATGCGTGAATGAATGAGGGAGAGGGTGCGTGTGTGTGGGTGCGTAAGTATTAAAAAAAACATATTGTTTAAAACTTGTAATCATATTAAAAATGGTACAAGAAAGAGCTTGGTAAAAAGTTTGAAATTTTTTTGTTAAAATTTAAATCAGGAAATGTTTTAAATTGTATATTTTAAAAGTATGTAAAATTTCAAAACCGTATTCTGAAAAAAAAGCATTTTATTTTAAAATTGAACTGATACACACTGAATGAATAATGTGCGACGAGTCTCATACAATACGGTATCTGGTAGGTTATTATAATAAAAATACGTACATCGTTTTATTCCACTTTTATTTATAATTTTTTACCAGTTACCGGGTTTTGTCGTCACGACATCGTCAGACTATTGGGAGACAAAATAAATTTCTATGTTATGTACAAGTGCAGGCAGGGGTTGTGAATCATGATTTTATATAATTATGGAAATGAAATAATTGAAATTAAAATTATTTAAGAATAGAATAGGTAGAAACAATTATAAACATAAGTTTTGTTTAAATGTATATGATAAAAACTGGCGTAACTTTTATAATTTTATGAAGTTTTATAATGAAAATGTATTTGAATTATATGTATTTAAATTTAATTGAAACTATAACAGGGGCCGCTGGTTGGTAGTTCCATCGACAACTATGTCCTCCGGGCCCGAGGTAATTAAATGATTCTCTGAAAGCAAAATTCCCGGCAGTTAATTCTTTTCGATTAGTTTCATTGTTTGTATTTTAAGGGATACTATAAAAGGGAATGAACGCGTGTTACCTGATTATTCAGTATTATTATGTAAAATCATGATTTGCAACCCCTGCTTGCACTTGTATATAACATAGAAATTTGTTTAGTCTATGTCGGTCACGACGGAATCCGGTCACAGGTAAAATTTTTAAAATAAAAATGGAATAAAACTTTATACGTATTTTTATTATTATAATTAAAATGCAGTTCCGCCACAAAATGTCAGTAGAAAAACTCAATATATCTTATGGGTGATAAATTTATTGAAAATAAAAACAAGATTTCTTATGGAAGCAAAGATAGCAAACTCCCGTTTTGGTGTTTTAGAGAAAAATAACAAAAACTGCAACACTAATGCCAAAGAGAATTATCATGTTAGAAATGTTATTTTCACTGAATTTTAACACTAAGATACTAATGCATTAGCTTTAATAAAAACAGGAATTCAAAAAACTTTCTTAATATTTGTATGACACGGCCATTTTGAAAATTTAATTCTCAAGCCTGTCGTCGGACGAATAAAATGGCTGATGGATATTGCTCTGCTTTCAAACTATCAGAAGTATGATTTTAAGCTGCATTTCCAACTTAACTACAGAATGCCATCATAACGATCTTCCGGCTTTTCGTAGATCTCTTCGCGAATAAACAGTGTGGGATGAAGTTGGATTGGAATGGTTTAGCTCAAAGTTTTAGGTCTTTCGTTTTTTTTTAATATATTGTATACAATTATTGTTTTGCCCTTGTTTGTCTTTGCTAAATATTTTTATGTTATTTTTGTTCAGTTTCTTGCATTTATGTTTTTTCATGTAACTGTTGTAATTGGCTTAGGCCGTATATATATTAAATAAATAAAATTAAATAAATAAAATAACAAAAAATTTTTTTTTTGGAGCTTGCTATCTTTGCTTCCAATTCCCTTAACTTTAAGCGTACATGTTCGCTAGTTTGTTTATAAAGCGACGAATGTGACATGTGACATGGTACCAATCCTGAGTACAAAAGTTTATTAAATACCCACAGAAATTCGTGACGTCAGAAAAGAACGCGAACGATACAGCCACTACGCAAAAATTCTGAAAATCTTTTTGTGCACCAAATAACTACTATTTTGAATGAAAAATACAGTTTACAAAAAAATATCGTTAACTTTACAAATTTTAGATAAGAAATATTTTGAACTATTGTATTTTTAATAGACTAGCACTAATTTATATCAAGATTTAAAAAAATGCCATGTTATATTGATATTATTACGTTCAAAGACTAAAACAACTTTTTGATTTTATTTATAAGGGAAACATAAAGATATTTATTTATTTATTTTATTTTATTAACATAAATGGCAAATCTGCCTTTTACAAACATTTATAATGCTAACATATTTGGCTTTATATATTTTTTTATATTTCAAACATAAATTTATAAAAATAAAAATAAATGTTTTTATGACTACAAATCTTGAGACCGACATAAAAACATAAATGGCAAATCTGCCTTTTACAAACATTTATAATGCTAACATATTTGGCTTTATATATTTTTTTATATTTCAAACATAAATTTATAAAAATAAAAATAAATGTTTTTATGACTACAAATCTTGAGACCGACATAAAAACATTGCTTAGAGAAGATCTTTTAGATCGGGAATTTTTTTACTATTGCTGGAATAAATTTAATTAATATTATTTGTAATGTTTGACTTTAGTTTTTTTTACGATGTACTCTAAATACGTTTTTGACGTTGGGTGGAGGTCAATCTTAATGAGTGATCTTGAGTCAGGTTTTAATTAAGGCCAGAAATGGGCCAGCAAGGCGTTGCTTACTTAGCAAGTTACATTATTCGCCGAATCAGTTAAGCCAATTCATGAATATGAAGTTTTGATTCAATCATTTGAGTCAGTCCATAGGCAGAAATTTAGAGGAAGCGAGAAGCGTTGGTACAATGGGTAAAGTAATATAATTGTTTACGTTCGTTAAAACCGTTTTGATTTCCTAAAAGTTACAATTTTTGTTACTGATTGTTAACGATTTCAATTTTTAACTTTTACTACATTCTTGAATAAATGTTTAGAAAATAATATTGTTTGCTCTCTTATTTGTTAACCAGTTCTTTCAAAGTGCGTTTAATAAAGATTTAGTTTAATAAAGATAAAAATTTCAACCATTTGAATTATAATATTTTGAGTTTAATATAACAATTATTTAAAAGTACTTTTTATGTTAGTTATGTTGATGAATTTCTCATTGATCATGAAGTGGCTTGGACATATTTCGCATTTAATATATCTTGTAGCTTTTTTAAAAGCTGTAAAAGCGAAAGTTTTTTGTTTTTGCTTGTAGTCAATTGTAGTGTATACGCATTATACACCAACCACACACTTATTATAATTATTTTTTTTATTAACAATATATTTATGATACGTTGAATTGAGACACAAATCCGTATATGTAAATAATATGCGGACACCGGGGCGATATTCCAAACGCTCTCTCAACAAACATTTTTATCTCGCTTATTTTGTATGAAAAATAAGCGAGATAAAGATAAAAGTGTTTTCTACGCCCGTGACATCGGTTTAGAAAAGCACCGCTGGTCTGCACTCCTTTGGATTTTGCCTTTCTTATGAGTAATACATTCTTGGAGTTATACATAAGATCTCTGTACTGAAAGTCTAAATTTAATTTCCAAAGAATTTAAGAACTGTTATTGTGATCATTTGCACCTGTAGTAATAAAGATCCATGGTAACGATTTTACGGGAGTGTTTATGTAGTCGTGTACACTTTTGATGCCTTATCCCGAAATATGGTAATTTTTTCACAAGATTTGTTGAAATGTCTTTTTTTATAACCAATTTAAAACACTGGACTTTTTTTCTGAATTTAAAAAATCACTACCTAGTCAGAATAAGATGAGGTAGATTTCTCGCTCCTCTGTGGCTAGGTTCCATTGCATTAGATCCGTATTTTGGTTTGCATATGGAGCCATCTTCAGAGGCACATGCTTTTGCATTGCTTGCCTAGCTCCCAAAACAACAGTCGTGTTTATCGATCCCCGTTACCAGATCCCTCCTGATTAAAATATTTATCTTAAAATTATAAATTTCTATTGATAAACGACGTATTTAACAGTCCATATCTGCTGTAATAAAAGAAGAAACCTTTTAATAATGAAAAAAAAAAACTCATTTTTAATTTATTTCAGCCATGGAATTGGACTAATTATAAATTTCAGTAAAGATGTAGTGTAAAGGTTCCCTCGTTTCCTCTTTAAGGAGGACCAACGTTGGTGTCGTGAAGGAATTAATTGAAATAGGAACACAATGAGTGCATCATGATTAGCTTGGTGCTGGTTCGACCCCCCTGAGAGGCAAACCATGACCCCCTTAACCTGTAAACGTCTTGCTTTACCTACTCAGTCAAGCTCGTGTGTATTTTTTCACTTCACTCAATGGAGATTCGATGAAGAGCTATGTACAGTGAAGGTTTTCTTGAAAAAAGTATTTTAGAACAATTTAAGGCTGTATTATACGTACTAGTATGTATTTAAAAACATTAAGTTCTTATCATTTTTTATTAAAAAAATTATTGATCAAATTTGTTAACCCTTAAGATAAGAATGATTAAAACCGAGTCGCGGTCCCTTGATAGTGTTGCAAATTCATGCATCAATTTCGAGGTTCAAACCCCGCTATACCATAATCTTATAAACATTTTTCTAAAACAAAGTTATTAAGAGCATTTAATTAATTGGCTGAAGTGTTAGAAACTAAAAAATTTAGTTCTCTTTAAATAAATGTAATATAAAGTATGTGAAGATTTTTTTTTAAATGAGTCTGTTTATAAGAAATTTTAACCATTTTTTTATGTAAACAAAGAAGATTCGTGAAAAAAAAATTATGTTCTAAGAATGTCCGTGTCCTCAATGTTGTTACGACTAACTTTTTGAATGTACAATGATTTTTTAAATTAAATTAATTAAAAAGATCTTCAACTTACATTTTGCGGTATGCAATATCCAATTAACAATTGACTCACTATTAAAAATTCAGAATTTGATTTTTAGGGTTCTTTTCCAAAATTAACCATTTCCAAATCTACTTTTATATCACATCAAAAAGACTTTTGGATGCAAAACAAGTTGATATATTTATTTTTGGACCAAAACACACTAATTTTAGTGTATTTTAGTTCGATAAACGGTTATATTTCAAAACAAACTATTTCAGATATGGACGTATAGAAAATAGCTCATTTTGAAAGAAACATGTTTTTACAAAACTGACATCAGTCAATTTTGAGAAAAAATCCAAACAAATAAATGTATATTTGGTGACTAGCCTTTTTTTTCAGTACCTCAAAAGTCTTGTCATGCATTCTTAACCATTTCCATTTCTTATATTTTTGTTTACTTTATAGTCGATAAAAAAATATTAATTTCTGAAGAAGTTCAAATTTGGAAATAAACAGCTTTGGAGAAAAATCCTACAGTTGACGATTTTCAAAAGTAACATGAAACCCCAAAGGTATCCAGCCTTAAGTTTTAAGCAGTTAAGGTTTCATATTATGTAATGCAAATAAACGTAATAACTTTAAAATGTGTTTTTGAATCCCTAGTAAGGTTGTGAAAATTCCCATTAAAACAGTAAGTTTTATGTACTTTTTATTCCTTGTAATAAATTTACACTATTTAATGACCAAAGTAACCATTTTATATCGGCATGCTCAGACTTGCGCTTATTCATTTAATCAAATAAGTATTTTATTCTAGGCGAAAGAAAATAAAAATATTTTTAAGAAAACCTTTTCTTTTATTTCTTTCTTATTTTATTTACATTTTTTAGATCTTAATTTTTATAGATAATTTTAATTTTCTTATTATTTTTTTTTCTGTAGATATGAATTGAAATTTTCGATTTACTTTGTTTTATTTTATATATTGTTTTGATTACATTTATGAGCACACACTATTTATATAAGTGTTTAATTTTAACTGTATTATTTTACTCTATTTTATTACTTTAAAAAAGTAAAAGAAAATTCTTTAAACTATTTTTTATGTTGATTATTTTATACTGTATTATGTCAGTACTCTTTTTATTTGATCATTAATTAAAACTTATGCCTGAGCACCCGATGATAAACTATTATTGAATAGTTTATCGTGACAAAATATATTTTAATACTAAGTTTTCTTTATAATGTATTAATACTGTAATAATGTGCATATTTTATTGAATAAAGACTCAAAAAATAAATAAATTGCAAGCACAAAATAATATTACATATGATAAAAAATGTACAAAAAATAGTGATGCTTCGATATCCCCTCACTTTCCTATCTTAAGACATTGTTTCAATTTATGAACGTACTGGATATTATACAATTTATTTTCCTGTGTGAACATATTCAGTTCTCCAAAACAAAAACCATTTTCAGGAGAAGTGTACATGTTTGGATTTCGTCTAAGGGAAGAGACCATTGCAGAAGACTGCTGCGAGATATTGCATTGATTTATGTTCTATTAAGCGTGTTGTCCAGATGTCTATTGAAATATGTGTTCATGTAATATTTTTTAATTTTTGTTATTGCTTGATAATGTGCACGCTTCCACTTTCCATTGTGTTGTATCCCAACTCAACACAGGGCTCTTGGCCTTATAGAGTTTGGGATCCGTTATTATTTTTATGTAATATCATCATAATCATTCCGTTTCCGCATTTAATGGTGCATAGGGCACTGCATTGGTACACCAATCGCAGCGTATCTTGATCGTTTTGTTACATGAAGGTAAGATGATTAGTCTTACGCTTCAGGTACCAGTCCAGGGACTATAAAATATTCTCGTGTGAAATCACCCGTTTAAATAAATATTTCAGATCGACCATGTCGGGAATCGAACTCGAGACCTCTTGCACTGACCATTATACCACGAGGCCTATATTTTTTGTAATGTATATGTGTTTATGCAAATAAAATAACGTTTTTTTTTGCATTTTCGTTTACAATGAAAATCGTGGTCAAAAATATTTTGAGTATGTCATAGCTCAATATATTTTTGATTGATATTTCTACATTTATAAATTAAGTTTTATTTGATTTATATTGTTATAAGTGTATTTGTTAATTTAACATAGATTTTTTGGCACATCAGGTACGCGCAATTAAAACTTAATTGTATTTTTTAAAGTTATGGTCCTTGGGTTCTGGGATTAAATCCATAATCGGCATTCTAAAAATCTCGACTGTCTATGTCCACAATCGGTTTAATTAAAAACATGGCTATCATCTATTTAACAGGGTCGAACTATTGCCTAATTTCAATAATGGCGGGTGTGTCCGGCCCATATTACAATACCGATTCATGGACTGACAATGCGCATTAGACTTGAAGCGATGACTTGTGGATTTTTATTTCTTCATCCCATAATACCTAATATTAGGTGTGTATCGATCATTTAATTATACAGGCCCGGATTCAAAATACTTATATATATATATTTTTAAATTTATTTCAACAGAGATGGAAAACATTTTTGACTAGGAATATGGAAGTCTAGGCATTTACAGGGGCTTATGAAATGTCATTCGCTGTTTTAAGTGGCCACTTTACACAATGTAACATTCACCTTTCTGCCCATGGTTAAACATCCACATTTCCTCAACTCTTCCATCTGTTGTGAATTAAAGGAGCTGAAACCTTTATTATGCGGGTGAGATTCATCCGGCTGAACCGTTTAGCCAGTCTGCAAGCATTTGGACATACTCAAACATTGTGATTAACAACAATGTTTGAGTATGTCCTTACATATTATTAATATATATATTTTTTTTAATGTATAACAACAACAACAACAACAAACCATCACGCCGTTTCCCCGTAAGGGTAGGCAGAGAGGATAGAACGCTACATCACTCCATTTTTGCATACAGATTTCGCTTCCTCTACATTCATACATCTTCTCATGCACGCGCGCCGAAGCGTCCAGTATCTCTAGGTGAGCATCCTCTCAAGTCAGGGTAGCGTTCAGCAGTTCTGACATGAAATGGACGTCCAGGACATCTGAGGAAAATCTAATGTTAGGAAAACGCGGCTAAAGCTCTCAGGAGTCATCCACAGTAGGTATTGGCACAGTAGAGTAATAATTCGCCACTGGCTTATATATTGGCCCAAACTAACAAAAACCATTATATAATTATCAACTACGAAGTTAGCAACGGTTTACAGAAACACAAC